>NW_019384633.1:434990-455812 GCF_000671375.1 Centruroides sculpturatus
ATATCATGTTGTGGGAGTTTAAACTCGGCAATAACGCTACAGAAACAGCAAAAAAGATTTGCAATGTCTACGGCAGTGGCGTAATTTCAGACAGAGCAGTTCGAAAGTGGTTTACAAAATTTCGTTCTGGTGATTTCTCCTTAAAAGATGATGAAAGACCAGGCCGCTCCTCAGACTTCGATGATGACGTTTTAAAGGCCTTGATTGAGCAGAATCCACGGCAAACGACGAGGGAGTTAGCAGAGAAGCTGCACACATCCCAATCAACTATCAATCGTCACCTCCAAAAGCTAGGAAAAGTAAGCAAGTTGGGAGTTTGGGTTCCACATAACCTCAGTGAACGGAATAAGGCTGACAGAAGGTCGATAGCTGCTACCTTGCTTTCTTGGCAAAAAGAGAAATCTTTTTTTGCTAAAATTGTTACGGGAGATGAAAAGTGGATCACATACGAAAATGTTATTCGAAAAAGACAATGGGTTGACAAAAATGATCAGCCACAACCGGGCCCTAAACCAAGTGTGCACGGAAGGAAAATTTTGTTGTGTGTATGGTGGGATCGTCAAGGAATTATCCATTTTGAGTTGTTGCCACGCAATGAAACTGTTACTGCAAATGTATACATACAACAGTTATAGCAACTTCGGCTAAAACTTCATGAAAAGCGTCCTGCACTTGTTAACAGAAAAAAGATCACCTTATTGCATGACAATGCAAGGCCACACACAGTGAAGATTACACAAGAAAAAATTTTGGAGTTTGGCTGGTCTGTTTTGCCTCATCCACCATATTCACCAGACCTGGCACCAACAGATTTTCACCTTTTCCGGGCACTGCAGAATGCTTTACAAGGGCAATGCTTCCAAAATGATGACCAAGTTCAGGAGTTCGTCCAGGAGTTTTTTGATTCGAAACCACCAGAATTTTATGCAAGGGGAATTGACAAGTTGCCCGAAAAATGGCAAGAAGTCATTAATAATGATGGTGAATATGTGTTAGATTAAAGTCTATTGTTGTATATTTTATTGGCAAATAAATTTCAGTTTAGAAAACGGAACTTATTTATGACTCAACCCAATATATAAATAAAAATGAAATGTTCGTTTGTTCCTACCGATTCCTTTGAAATTTTGACACAACGTTGCATTCGAATACGCACGTGATTTTATATAATATACATGTCGAAATTTCACCCTCTACGAGGGAGATGGATAGTATTAAGGCTTTTTTTTTTTAACTCTCCGCCCCGTGGGCACTGAGAGCCTCATTTTGCAAGCCCATTATGGGTTCGGCCAGGTCCACAATGGGGCTGCCGGGTGGTGAGGGACGGGGCCCGACATGTCCGAACGGACCACCTCCCAAAAAATTCCTGGGGATTTTTCGACCCGTTCAGATTCCAACCCGGGTCCCCCAGAGCGGTAGGCTGCCACCTTGACCGCTCGGCCATCCGGCCGCAAGGATTAAGGCTTATCGTGAAGAACTTTGCTTCTATTTATACTATTTTAGATGCGGTTTTTTGCGTTTTTGATTGCGTTTTAATAGGGTACGTCAAGAGAATGTATACTACGAAGGGATTTTTCGAAAAATTCCCCCTCCTCCACGGGGAAGTGTTATACATTTATAATAGATACATTTTGAGCCACAACAACGCGTGGCAGGGTCTGCTAGTATCTTTATAAAAATAGAATTACCGATCTCAAAATTTGTCATTAGGTAATCATAAGGTACTTAAACTTAAGAGCAAAGAACTAGAAAAAGAAATTAATTTCGAGATAAGTTTTCATATCTTAAACTGATTTGGAATAGAATACAGTATATTTATCACGCTGCAAACATGGACGAGGTTAATTAATAATAATGAACATAAATCTTCAGGAAAAGTATACACTTAATTGATTTTATGTCGCGTGATAATCAGCGAAGCCGACACTCGATGGAACCGATCATCGACGATGAGAGAGAGCAATGATCCAAGACACAAATAATTGACCAGTTGTTTTTTTCAGATTTCGGCATGGAGATATTTGTGGAAGATGCGCATATAAGTGCGAATGTGGATAGAAAGCTGAATGATGAGGATGATTTTCAGTTTTGACTTGGAAAATTATCAAGAAACAAATTACTGTATTGTGAAATTGTTCTCGATCTTGCCGAGGATTGTTTCGGCTACCGGCGACAAGTTGATAAAAACGAATGCGAGAATAATCATCAGAAAGTCGAATTGGAAGCTGTTAGCGAGTGTCTCGACAGGTAAGATTTTTATTTAATACGTATTTTATATCATTTTCTGTGTTGTTTCTATATTATAGAAATGAAATACTTTAAATAATATATTACAGAAAACAAAGATTATTACTTATTATTAAAATTAAATATTTTAATAATAAGTATTTCGATTAATTTGAATTTTTCATTTTGATACAACAGGGTAGCCGAGGATATGACATCCGATGTGCATGCCAGTCAATCAAAGGAACATGCACCAAAAAGGGGAAAATTCCCTAAATTGAAGAAACTTTTCAGATTCTTCTTTTGGTGTGTATCTTTAAATTATTTATTATAATACATCTTTACCAATTATTCTGAATTTAATTAATTGTTGCAATTCCATGACAGAACTCCGTCCATGTGGAGAAGTTCGAATTTGCAGACTACATCTGCTGTATATAACTGTACATAGTTCATCTGTAAATATCATCATTATTTTCATCTGAACACATTCATCGTCATCGTTGTACAAGGTATATAGTCGTTTTTTATTCGTTATTTTCTATTTGTGTTTGCTGTTTATCGTTTTCATTCGTTTTTTTTATTTATTCATACATATAATTCTTTTCGTGATTATTTCAAAATTTATAACTCTCTGTATTTCGGCTTTAATATATTTCAATCATCATTTAAAAAATCCAACATATGACACATCTGACACCTATTGTGACTTATATCTACTGAACTGACATGATACCAAATGTATTTTTCACCAATCTGAGTGATATCCTGACTCAAAACGTGACACCTATGAATTAACTAACGCAGTGTTTTTCAACCTGTGGGTCGCGACCCCCAAGGGGGTCCCAAAGCATTACACGGGGGGTCGCGGGTGAAAGAAAAAGACAAGTGTTTGTAGGTCCTACACTACAATAAAAAAATCTAGAATTTCAGTGAGAAGGCTGTGCCTGTTTATTTTACAGTACAATTGGTGTTTCGATCGATATTTAAAGAAAGAAAATTAAATACGTAGTTTTTAGAATCACTGATATAGTTTTAATATAGCCCTGGGGGTCGCCAGAATTTTTTAACTTGTAAAGGGGTCGCGTATTCAAGAAGGTTGAAAAACACTGAACTAACGTATTATGACACAGGGATTATGGACATAACAATTGTGACTAACGGATAAAGACACACGGATTGTGGACACACACTCGAATAACAGATGACGACACCCCGATATAAGACATTAACTGTATGCAATGTCAAGATCACTGATTAACTATAAATTGTATTAATAAATTTACTTATTTTTTCGGTTATGAAAATAAGTGACTGTATAATAAACAAAATAAAAAAGATAAATAAAGCTAGAATTTTTATATTATCATTATCGTTATTTACATTATTTCTTCATTGTTTAGAAGCTATTTTATTTGACAATATTATTCAATTAATTTACACAACGTTTACAATGTAAACAGGTGAACTGATTTATAAATTTACTTGTACAAACAAGTAATTGTTAGATAAGAATATGTTTACATTCTCAATTACTTTTTTAAAAGCTATAGAAAGTTTTTAAAAATTTTGAGACTGCTCATGGATCCATAAAATAATGTTGCCACGTTAAGACAATAGTTATTCAGTTTTAATGAAAAGTTTTCATTATATATTAATAATAAAATAATGAATATTCCTATTTTTTCGTGGTTTACTTGTTTATACAAGTTTACTGAATTAATACAATTTCATTAAAACAAGTTCATGAAGAATAACATTGGGTACGTTCGTAAAGTCGAACGAGAATAATGTCATCGTTATTCTTATTTCGTTAGACTTTTTGAAGTGAACTAACTCTTTCTTTCGTGAACGTAGTTAGAATTTCGTTCGAAACGTCATCACCGCAGAGCATGTGCACTGAGCGAGACTATTACTATTCGAACGATTCGTTACTAACGCGTTTAACTCGTTCGACTTTACGAACGTACCCATTATGACAAATTGAAAATATTGTACGTAATTACATGAACATTAGCTTCGTAAATGAACAATTATGTAAATTAATGAAGCTTTTTAAGTCGTTTAAGATTGAAACAAGCCTAATAAATAAAAATTCTATAATACAGTGAGAAATGTATTACACAAACGAACGATTTAAGGCTATATAGCTGACCACTACAGGCAAATCTGACATCAAATGAGGTTGCTCAGTGTGAGTGAAGAATGCAGAATGATATCTCATTTCATACTCTCTGTAGGATAGATTACAGGAAAAATTTAATTTTTATCTACTAGATTTATAAAATTATTCTGTTTTAAGAAATTATGATAAATATATATTGATGCACTATACTAATATTAAAAGGCAGTAAAAAAACATAAGAAATTTTGCTATATAAAAATACAGTAATTTAACATTCTTACAAGAGTTAAGTTTAAAATCATAATTTACTTTCACTCAATATACATACCTTAATCATTATCATCACTTCTTCATGTATCTTTTTCATATGATAATCTTGACTTCTTAGATGTTTCTTTATCTTCAATTTCAAGGACTGAACGACGAGTGCGAGATATTGATAGGTCACGAAAGAATCCCTTTTCTTTTAAATCAGCTCTATGTCTACCAATATTCTCTTCTTCTGATTCTTGTTCTCTTTCTTCCTCATTGTTCTTATCATTTGTTTTATTTACTTTTGTCTTTAAAAATATTTTTAAAAGTTAGTTAACACTTCTAAATAATAAATATGATATGATTTTGTTTCTTAAAATCATATCAAAATTATTTATCAGTTTAGTTTTCAGAATAATTTTAAAATTCTTCTCAATTCTAAACTAATTAATGAGTCTAAAGAAAAACAAGTAAGAAAATCACAAAAAAGAGCTTACTGAAAATTCAATTACTATTCAAGTATGTTAAAAATAATACATGGAATATTTGTTCATTCTTTTCATAAAATAATAAACGTCACTAGAAAAGAGATTATTTTAAAAAAGACAACCATCACACAATAAAACTGCTAAATGATAGTTCAACTCCTTTACTACAGTTTAATAAAAAGAAATATATTAAAAATACTACAGACCTAAATATTAGATATAAGATGATGATAAATCATCCATTGTAATGAAAATTTATTTTAAATTAAAATGAGTTAACAACTTTGACTATTCCTTATTTGTCAGCAGAAACTGCACGTTAATAGTAATTTTTTTGAAATTAATACAAACAAATATTTAAAAGAATTATTGAATAGAACACATTTAAAATTAATACTACTACTTCTAGTCACTGATGAGTAAGATTACTTTGGTAATCCAAAGAAACTACAACACCTGGCAAAAAGTATTTGAACATGATAAAGATAAATAAAATTGTTTAGTTTGAGCTCATTTTACAAGAAAATAGAAATGTAATGTTCAAAACAAAACTACATATTTTGTTCATTGGATCATAAGGTGATGATCACTTTAATTTCAAATGAATAAACCAAATCATTTTCCCAAAAAATAATTTCTACATAAAGCAGTATTTGAAAAAAGTTTTTGAACAACAATAATAATAAAAGGATTATAAAATAAGAGATTACATTTTGTTGATCCTCTTGACAGTTTTTATGCATCTTGGCATTGTCAAAATTAATTCATTGAAGGTTTCTGAAGTTATTTTACTCCAGCTATTTTAATAGCTTCTTTAAGTTTATTTTTATTAGTTGGAGCCCTTTCATCAACCAGCATTTTCAACTTTGCTTACAAATTTTCAATAGTGTTTAAATCTGGGTTATTTGTAGGCCAAGTTAATGTTTTAATAACCTTAAACTTTAAAAATTTAAAAATTTGTTTGGCTTGATGGCATGTGGCATTAACATCCTGAAAAACATCATCGTCACCAAAGTGATCTTCGACTGTTGGAATCAGAAATGATTCTAAAATTTCCTCACACTACTTCTGCTATTATACAGCCTTATTAATTTAAGTATATATATATATATGTTTCCAGATCCAACAGCTGACTTGCATTCCCAATTCTTAAACTTGTTGGAAACTTTCTATTTCTATTCAGGCAACCATCTTTAAATTTCCCATCTGAATATCTCCAAGTGAATTTTCATACATCACCACCACATCCAAAGCATATATGACTCTCATCTGAAAAAATAACCTTTTTACAGTCTTCTATGAATGATTGTTTTTTGTTTCTTAGTCAGAAAGGGCTTTGTTTTGGCTTTGCAAACGAAAATCTCATGTTATTCAGTTTATTTTTTATTGTTCTGTCACAACATTTGTTTTATTTCTTTCATTCTACATTTAATTGTTTCAATTCTTTTTAGCATTTTTTCAATAGGTGATAGAGTTTTGCTGGATTTTTAGGACAACCTCTTCTGACATGATTTTTACTCTCTGGTGTAATTTATAGTTCCTAATGTCACACTGCTATACATTGCAACTTGTCTTTGGGTTTTTCCATCTTATAGCATCTTTATAATTTGTTTTCTCACATCATTACTAAATTCTTTGATTTTTGCCATTGTTTAAGCAAAGAAAGGTAAAATATCACTGTTTCCTTTGAAAATGATACTAAAACACCTCTTACAGATAATAATTTTTCCATTCAAATTAGAATGCTAAAATCTGTAAATTTAGAACAGTGTTCAAATGACTTCTTTGTGTGCAACTGAAGTTTTCCAAAAACCACAAGAGAAATGTATACACTTACCATATATTTAGTCTTCTCTCATACATTTATTTTCTATATATCAATCTATATTCTAATCAATGTTATTAGACATGTCTACTTGTTTTCTATCAATCCAGAAATATTATTATTGAAATGTAGGAATTTGAAATTATATCTTGGAAACCAGTAAGTTTCTGGTCATTCCTCCTCCTCTGTATAATGACTTTTTAGCAAAATAGGAAGAAGCTATCAGTTTTGTTATATATTAGTTCTCTACAATAAATAACTGTGCCATTAAATACCCACAAACCTATATTTTTGACATTAAAATTTTTTATACTTCATTTCTGAGTTTATAACTATCATTTATAACTATTATTTGATAAATAAAACCAAAATTCAGCAAAACAATGAAAAAAATTTGGACATTGCTGTCCATTTGTATTTTTAACATAATGCAGTTTAGGAGGTTCCATCTCAAACATTCCATATTTTTCATTTCACTTACTTTCTAATTACATCTATAATAAATTAAAATAAAAGAAAAAATGGAATGTTTGAGATGATATCTTTTGAACTGCATACCAGTAAGTGCAATGTGCTCAATGTGCCACTTCAGAGATTCAGTACTTTGCATAACCTGTATCAGTTGTCAACTGGATAGTTGAAGCAGCAAAGGAATCAGCCTGTTTTCTGGAAACTCAAGTTTGAATATAGGTCAAACTCAAGTATTATTCTGAGTTCTCAGAATAACAGGAATTTGTCAGGTCTCATCCTTCACTATCCAGCTACCTCATTGTGGATCATGCTAAATATATAATGGGCCTGAGGAAAGCTCTATTAGTGCTGTCAGAAAGAAAAGCATCGAAATACCTGCAACCATGTATATATAGTTTGATGGGTTATACTGCAAATGAAGTAAAATAAAGTATAAAATATGTTATCTTTAAAATTACCATCAACTTTATTAAGAAACATTTTTGGCCTAATTTTCAGCTATCTTCAGCAATATCAATATAAATTTGTATTATGGAAGTATTCTATTCCAGAGGTGGCAACTTTTGTGTACATAAGATCTACTTTTTATCTTAAAAATGTGTCGCGATCGACTTGTTGTCGTAGGCATAGTCTAAGTCAGGGATGGGCATTCCGCAGCCCGAGTTGCATAAAATGTGTATAAATATATCAATTTCCTAGCTTAAGAAGTATGCAGCAAAAATTCAAACGTTATTTTCTACAACTTATGTGTGTGAATAGTTTTTCCTGCAATGAATTTAGTAAAAATTAAAACAAAAAACCGGCTAACAAACTCACCTCAAAACTAATTTAAAACTAGCAGTGACTAATATTTAATCAAATATTTTTGATGCATTACGTTTACATCAGTTCTAGAAGCTAAATTAAGTATACCCATTCTATTTTATAATTATATATGAATAAATAATTGTGATTACCAGCATTTTCCCCCCTTTGTTATCTTGTATGTGGCTGGCATTAGTTCAAAAGTTTTGAAATGCGGCCCTTGCACAGAAAAAGGTTGCCCATCCTTGGTCTAAGTGGCGAGGGGGAGGGAGGTGTAAAATATATACTAAGTTTAGATAGAAAAGAAAAACCACAATTTAATTTAAAACATGAAGAAAAGTTACTTAAATTTTAAACAAAAGAAAAATTGAAACTCGACATTGTCACTTTCAGGGACCACCACTTTACCCT
Source organism: Centruroides sculpturatus (assembly GCF_000671375.1). Lineage (NCBI taxonomy): Eukaryota > Metazoa > Arthropoda > Arachnida > Scorpiones > Buthidae > Centruroides > Centruroides sculpturatus. The sequence continues at coordinate 443,593 of NW_019384633.1, forward strand.
TCTTCTCTCTACCGTGTCCCGACCTACTCTCTCTGTCCCTTCTTTTTTTTCAGTTTACGACCCTTTGTCTACATTTCTTATTCCCCTTTTACAAAGGGGAATAAGAACTGGATGCAAATGGATTGCACATGGACCGACAAAACCACATCTGAGGGAGAACGAGGAGGTCCGATATCACTACAGTTGCGTTTGCACGTTGCGTTTGGTTACAACTTACAAGTGTAACACATTAAGTCAAGACATCACGAGCGATCGACCAAAATTGGTTTTGCGATCGACTGGTCGATTGCGATAGACTTGTTGGCCACCCCTGTTCTATTCCATATAAATTTCTTTTCTATGTTGAAGATGACCTGAAGTTAGGCCAAAAAGTTCCATTTTATAACAAGCAATTATTTATTGTGACATCATCATAATGCCAAGCTGCAATTTTTAATCATATTTTTAATTTATTTAATTTAAAATATATGCTCTCCATCAAATTAATAGTGGCTTGCCCCTGTATATCATACTTTTCCTTTAACAATAGAGTCGCACCAGTCATCTATTAACTGCTTTCAGGAGAAAAGTTTTGAATTGAAATAAAGTTACTTCTGGTTTGCATCAGAAGTTTGTATATAGTTAATCAAAGCTTCCTGTCCCTAATCTGATCTCGGATTTAATCTAACTCCATTCTTGAGATTAAGGAAAGACAGATGGATGGATGACAGTGGGAATTTATAGATCTACAATTTTTTCAAATTGCGCCTGTTGGTAACTTTAATTAATATGAGCATTTTAAATTATGGCAACTATTTTCTCTATATCATACACTATAACAGATTTATAGAAGAAAAAGTGCTTGTGAAAACTAAGTTATATTTCAAAATTTTTAATATGAGTTTGAAACTGATACAAGTAATAGTAATATCATAATGATGTCATCAAGCGCTGCCCAGATTTGAGTATGAGAATATCATCTAGTTTGTAGTGAAGATACCTAAAATTTGCTATTAAACATGGATTAACTGCGAAAATATATCACTAATGAAACTGGATGTTAAACTGTCAAATAAATACATTGAAACCAAAAATATCCAGCAGGAACAAACTTTAATAAACTAACCATTTTTGACAATTTTAAACCATTATATTCAATTAAGTTACAACAAAACATAAACAGGAAGATAGAATATAAATTATAAAATGGAAATACTACAGCTCCATTTATTAAAAATTTGTTCCTGCTGGATATTTTTGGTTTCAGTGTGTTTATTTTGATTAACTGCAAAACAATTTCATGAGGTACTAGCAGAAGCTGAAGACAATAATGATCTTCCTTATCAAACAGTTGCACAGTGGTACAAATATTTTTAAAGAAAATATTGAATGACAGATGAACAACAGGTGAAACCACAAATGAAAATTAACAATTTGTCAACTGTAGATGTCACACATTGCCTGATTGGTAATGGAGCTGAATTAATTTAGTAGCTGAGACTAATCTTATTGTCTACACAGTCCATTACTTCCTTTTGAAAATGCATTAAAAAAAGTTCACTCATGGTGAGTACCCCATGTCTTGACACGTGAGGAAAGTATGAGAAAATGCATGGAATATGTGGGAGATTATTTTAAAGGATGTTAATAAGGCAAATTGTTTTATTGTCAGAATCCAAAAAGATTCAGCACAACTTTCTCATTATGCTTTCTAAACTTTGCAACTTCATTTCCAGCTGAGTGTCTGTTGTGCAGCATCAACTTCATGACATCATTGACAGGTCTATCATCATTGTAGCTACACTTGTCAAATTTATTCCAAGAATTTTATAATATATCAATTAAAGTCTCATTTTTCACTTTCACAAATCCATCATATATTTTTGAATAACTATTGTTGCTATTACTTATCAACTGACCCCCATATAGTAGCATTTTTCTTTCTTTATTAAAACATGGTGTTAAGATAAGTTAAAAGGCTATATTTTAAAAAAGTATAAGTTAAGAAACTTAAAACTTCTTAAAATAACCAGAATAAAATCTTTCTCTGTCTTTACCGATTTACAAGGAGAATTATTAAATTGAAATATTCTTTAAAAAATCAAATTTTACATATACTACAACTTTCTTCTAAAAGGACCCAGCTTTATTAGTTTAACATTAACTCCATGCATTTTACCCTGATTATAACAGGGCCTCTTCAGTGGATATAACATCACAAATCCATAGCAATGTTTGCTTCACAAACATCATGATTTTGAAACTATCTTGTGTGAAGATGTATTTATACCCCTAACTATATTATCCCAGCATGCATTTATACTCATGCCAGTATTTAAATTAATAACATTTTTCTGCATAACAATTGCATAGTGTTCTTTAATTCTTCTTTTATATTTTTTTCCTTATACACAATTTTTATGTTATTTATATCAATATTACAATTATTTTTCTGACAATGATGAAACCATGGTGAATTATTATTTTTTAGTCTTATTGAAGTCATGTGCTCTGACAATTGCTTTCCCAACTGTCATTTAGTCTCCCTGATATCATATTTCAGTTGGTCATATGTACGTACATACTAGTCTGTTCACCACACCTCACTCTTACAAGTTAGTTCATCTGTTTCTTTCCTTGAATTATCTGCTGTTAATTTAGTTAATCTGTTTTTTTGAGATGGAGCAAATTTAATTTGGAGGTAATATTAAACTAATAAAGGTAGTTGGTTTGGTTCCTTTTAGAAGAAAGTTGTAGTCTATGTAAAATCTGATTTTTTAAGAATATTTGGTTAATAATTCTCCTTGTAAATCAATAAAGACAGAGAAGGATATTTTCTTATAGTTATTTTAAGAAGTTTTTAAGTTTTTTAACTTTTAATTTTTTAAAATATAACCTTTTAACTTATCAAATAACAGATTCCATTATTTACATTTTACAAATATTTTTTACATGGTGTCAAGATTTGTTAGTTTTTTCCCCCAATAAAAAAACTAAAATGTTGAAGTTAAAATGTAATATTTCAATGTTTATATCAAAAACCAAAATCCTTTAAAATTAATATTTAAAGTCATTTTAAACTTACTACAGTGGGTGATCGGTTAACAAACATAATCCGTTCCAAGACTTTGTTCGCTATCCGAATTGTTCGTTAACCGATTATCGATTTACCATAGGTTTTAATGGAAATTTAATTAATTCGTTCTGGAGACCCCCCAAAATGAAAAATATATACTTTCTTACTACGTTTATTTATATGTAATAATAAAAATACATACATACATAGTCTTGCATTTTTAATAGTCATGATTTTTCCGTTTGAAAGGGTTAAAAAATCTGTCTAATGTCGATTGCTTTTCTCTCTTCTTCAGGATTTTTCGTAAGTAATTAAAAGAANAGTTTTGGCACTGTCATTCTGTCAACACATCATCTCCATACATGTACCCCAATTTTTTCCTTGCTTGAACAGCATTTTGATTTTTTGGTAATAAAAAAAGCAAAATATGCCGAAAATGATGCTTTCGATCTTCCATGTTTGATGGGACACAAAAAATAAACAATTGCACAAAATCAAACAAAATATTTTTACAAATAAGCCTTAAAATGCTAGCTGTCAAAATATATATATAGATAATACAGTTTAGAATGAAAATGGCTGAAAATATACGATTAATCCATCTAGTGGTAAAAAAACGAACTTACTTTCTGAACAACCTAATATTTTTATTAAGAGTTTATTTTTTAAAAAAATCCAGCAAGGAGTTGCATAACTTTCCTGGCTATTATGAATTTTTATTTAAAACATAACTTTTTATATTATTAAGCAAAATAAATAAAATGTGTGGTGCCATCTATTAACATATTTTGTTCTAAAAACTTTCCATATTTTTAAAATGGCAAAATGATTAATTTTGAGGGTAGGAATGAGTTTTATGAAAAAGTATAAATGTTAGTAACAAATAAAACCTTCATTAAGTCCTACCCCCTCAAGATATGACACATGACCCCTCCTATCTCACAACTCCTTGGACCTTTAACCACCAAAATTTAATATCATCAATGCCCCTAATATATAAGCCTTCATGCCAAATTTTGTTTCTTAATGTTTATCTCATCCTGAGATATTAAACAAAATAGACACCAACACACACCCATGGAATTTTTTTTCTTTTTTGACTTTTTTGGGTTCAGGATGTCTCTAAACATGGAGATTTGCAAAAAACTTGGAGGGTCAATTTTGACACAATTTCGTTACTTTTCCTTGTTATTTATACATAACAACCAGGAAAGTAAAATGATTCAATTCTTATAAAAGAAGTTTTATAAACTTCAATTAAAGAAAGAAAGAAAAAATTTCCTTCAGTAATATGTATTACAGAAATATTTTATCCCAGAAAAGGTGTATCTTACACCCAACAGGTATCAAGCACTCCAGGTTAAGAATTACTTATCTCTGATTTAATCTAGAGCCAAATAAATTTGTATAATCATAATTTATCTGCTTGAATGGACAAATAATTAATATGCTAGGGTTTAGACTTAGTATTATTTATTTAAAATTTTACTTTTCTTTTTTTTATTAAGATATTAAATTTATCTCAATTTACTAGCATGAAATATTAGTTCATAATAAACATAAGCAAAGCTTTAATTTTGTTTATTACCAACAAAACTGACCAATAATGAGATCAGTCACTATGGATGATGGATGGGAAATGTAGCTTTAACATGGTTCAAACATGTTCCAATTTAAAAATTAAAATTTTTGAGCATCTTCTTCAACTTAAAAAATATTTATAAATAGTTAATAGAATAGAATCACAACTTTTACATTTAGATTATTAGTTTAAATTTTAAAAAATTAATTATTTCAAAACCAAGTACAAGTTCTTATTTCAATGTAACATAAAAGTGTATATCTCACTAATTATTAAATGACTTTCAAAAAATTCTAATGTTCTTTAAATTATATTTAAAAATAGTTTAAAAAAAGATTTTTAAAGTAATTTAAAAATTAAAGGTGTTAAATAGGTGTTAAATGCATCTTAAAAGCAATTTAACTTTTTAGTTCCAAAAAAATATTTTTAATAATGCATTTATGTGGAATATACAGTAATACCTCGACTTACGCTACCCCGACTTATGTGAATCCAGATTTACACGATTTTCAAATCTCGTCGATTCGTCTTTTGTTTGAGCGCCATGCAACTCTCGATTACTCACTCCCCCCACACTATTGTTCGGCTTACAATGTTCGGACGTGTCGCGTGGAATCGACACATAGCTACAATTTATTTTGTGTTATTTATTTCTGTGTTTGTTATATCTACGGAGACTTGAGAGACTCTATGTGGTGATTTCTTGTAATTGTAAACGAATCAAAAGACGAGATAAGATTAACGAGAACATTTATTAGCTTACATGCATCCAACTTGGATTTTACACAAATTGGGAAATTATAACCCCAACTTAGGCGAATTCGACTTACGCGGTTATCACTCGGTCCCACCTATCGCATAAGTTCGGGGTATTACTGTACACAATGTTTTTATGCAACAACTCAGCAACTAATTTTATTAATAAGGAGTATAACAAATTAATATTAGGTTTATGACTATATTAAAAATTAAAAACCATATGATCATCAAAAAGAAAATAAAAAATAAAAATTAAAGGAACAAACTGAAAGTAAATGAAGTCTTAAACAAAAAGGTATTGATCCTAATGGAAAATAAAATTTCAAATCTATGATTAAAATGAATTGTTTTCAAGATAATAAATCCCATTAACAGATAACTTGAGAACTCCAACAGTTTAAATAGTTATTATATTTTAAAGTTAATATAACTGAAGTTTCCACTGCCTGCATCCTTTGAATTTTTAGAATGCATTTTCACATCCCCAGGTAAAATTTGCAAAGGTTTTTTACTTATGGGACTATTGTCATCCTATGTTCTTATGAACATTTAGCCTAACTTTAGGAATAGCTGAAGATATTAGGAAAGAAAATTGATTCTTAATATGAAAACATAGATCTAGGTTACAACAGAATAATACATAATTATACATTTAAATTTAACACTGATATATTGGGTTGTTCAGAAAGTAAGTTCGTTTTTTCCATGGAAAAAAACACAATATTTTTATAATAAATAAACATTTTATTGAATTATATATCGACCATTTTAGTCAAATAACTGTTAAATAACTGTTGTCATCGTTTCTGGTAGTAGCATGATCTCACATTCATAAAAGTTTTTATCGTTGCTTACAAAAAACTGATCCAAGTAATTTTTGACATTGTCATTTCAAGTAAATGTCTTACAATTAAAAAAAATTTGTATAGACCTCCCATCTAAGTTATAACAGTTTCTGACAAGTTACCAAACTTGTGTGAAATTTGACATTATCGTGGTAAAACACTACACCTGTTTTCTTGATCAATTCTGGCCGCCTTTTCTGTTTTATAATATTACTCAATTTGTTTACTCGATGGCAGTACACTTTCGAATCAATTGTTAAATTGTCTGATAAAAGCTCCAAAAAAAAATTTCTTTAAAATCCCACCAAAGAGAGCATCTCTCTTTAACATGTGGAACCCATATATCAAGCTTTGAAACGAAACCAATTTGTTTCAAGTAATCATAAACAGTTTAATTTGACAAATTTAATTTCTTAGTGATTTCACATGTTGTTATTCGGCAGTTTTCTTCAATCAGTGCCTTTATTTTGTTTTCAATGGCTTCATCTGGCCATCCAGAACGTGGTGCATCTTCAATATTGAAATTGCCAGAACGAAATTTTGTAAACCAGTTTTGGCACTGTCATTCTGTCAACACATCATCTCCATACATGTACCCCAATTTTTTCCTTGCTTGAACAGCATTTTGATTTTTTGGTAATAAAAAAAGCAAAATATGCCGAAAATGATGCTTTCGATCTTCCATGTTTGATGGGACACAAAAAATAAACAATTGCACAAAATCAAACAAAATATTTTTACAAATAAGCCTTAAAATGCTAGCTGTCAAAATATATATATAGATAATACAGTTTAGAATGAAAATGGCTGAAAATATACGATTAATCCATCTAGTGGTAAAAAAACGAACTTACTTTCTGAACAACCTAATATTTTTATTAAGAGTTTATTTTTTAAAAAAATCCAGCAAGGAGTTGCATAACTTTCCTGGCTATTATGAATTTTTATTTAAAACATAACTTTTTATATTATTAAGCAAAATAAATAAAATGTGTGGTGCCATCTATTAACATATTTTGTTCTAAAAACTTTCCATATTTTTAAAATGGCAAAATGATTAATTTTGAGGGTAGGAATGAGTTTTATGAAAAAGTATAAATGTTAGTAACAAATAAAACCTTCATTAAGTCCTACCCCCTCAAGATATGACACATGACCCCTCCTATCTCACAACTCCTTGGACCTTTAACCACCAAAATTTAATATCATCAATGCCCCTAATATATAAGCCTTCATGCCAAATTTTGTTTCTTAATGTTTATCTCATCCTGAGATATTAAACAAAATAGACACCAACACACACCCATGGAATTTTTTTTCTTTTTTGACTTTTTTGGGTTCAGGATGTCTCTAAACATGGAGATTTGCAAAAAACTTGGAGGGTCAATTTTGACACAATTTCGTTACTTTTCCTTGTTATTTATACATAACAACCAGGAAAGTAAAATGACTCAATTCTTATAAAAGAAGTTTTATAAACTTCAATTAAAGAAAGAAAGAAAAAATTTCCTTCAGTAATATGTATTACAGAAATATTTTATCCCAGAAAAGGTGTATCTTACACCCAACAGGTATCAAGCACTCCAGGTTAAGAATTACTTATCTCTGATTTAATCTAGAGCCAAATAAATTTGTATAATCATAATTTATCTGCTTGAATGGACAAATAATTAATATGCTAGGGTTTAGACTTAGTATTATTTATTTAAAATTTTACTTTTCTTTTTTTTATTAAGATATTAAATTTATCTCAATTTACTAGCATGAAATATTAGTTCATAATAAACATAAGCAAAGCTTTAATTTTGTTTATTACCAACAAAACTGACCAATAATGAGATCAGTCACTATGGATGATGGATGGGAAATGTAGCTTTAACATGGTTCAAACATGTTCCAATTTAAAAATTAAAATTTTTGAGCATCTTCTTCAACTTAAAAAATATTTATAAATAGTTAATAGAATAGAATCACAACTTTTACATTTAGATTATTAGTTTAAATTTTAAAAAATTAATTATTTCAAAACCAAGTACAAGTTCTTATTTCAATGTAACATAAAAGTGTATAATTTCAATTTAGTCCTAATTTTTAAGATGAATGGAATCTAGCATCTCTCTCTCTCTCTCTTTTTGTAATTTGGAAACTTTAAATCCATTTATCTTATATGAAACAAATTTCTCTATAATCTTTATTTCAAAAATTGGATAATTTTGGCTTTATTCCAACAAACATTACCTTTAAAATTGAATTCTTTTTTCTTTTAAACATACATTTTTTCAATTTAAAACCAAATTTTATGTTTTTAATTCTGTGACATAGCATTATAGAAATCATTCCTATATATCTAAATCACTTTGTTAGTCCTTATCTAAGACTGAAAAAGATTTAAAACAATTTGAAATGAGCAGATTTAACAGTACTTCACTTGGTTTTTTTAATATTTCTTCTTTGCAACATTTTTGCTTTTGAAATAAATATATCTTGTCAAAATTCATGGTTGATTTATCATATTACTGTATATTGGTTACTAGTGACTTACAGTTTGTTTAGTATTTGCATAATGGCTGGACATTTATTTCTCTATTTGTAAATAGCTAACATTAGAATGTCTAATATTTGTGCTGTGTTCTTGATGATATGAAATCAAAAAAATTGTAGTTAGTTTATATATTTTTTGTAATGTTTTAGTTTTTTTCTATAATGTTTTGTTAATTAATAATTTTCTGTTACATTAACTTAAGCTAATTTTCCTATTGTTCTGCAAATTGTATAAACAGAAATGCCAAAGAATGAAAATATTTCTAAAGATATTTTAACTGTTTTTCAGCACTTATTCAATTTTTATACATAAGCTTACTTTATCATTATGTTGAATGCATTTTTTAAAATTCTTTTCAAATGAAACTTTGGCAATTTATGATTTTATTCTCTTGTAACAAAAAAATTTATTCTTATTATTATTTATCAAACAAAACTAGTGATTATCAATTATTAATCTCATAGGATACAATAATAGATTAATAAACTTTCCTAATCAATAATCAAAAAAGAAAGAAATGTTATTAATTATATTTATACAGCTTATATAACAATTTGCATTTCAAAAATAAATTTAAACCTTTTAGTGTATATATCATATCAGATTTTATATTAAATTCTTGTAATTCTAAGTATTGTAGCATGAATCAGTGACGCATGATATCAAAAAACACTTTAAACTTGATTGATTTGGAACTGTGTTCTTGGATATTAAACATTTGAATTTATATTAGAACTAGCTTACCCGTCGCGCATTGCTGTGATCTCAGAAGAAACGAAATTCAAGCAAACTCGTTATGATAAAATTCAATTTACATTTTATCATTTTCATTGAANTTTTTCCGTTTGAAAGGGTTAAAAAATCTGTCTAATGTCGATTGCTTTTCTCTCCAGGATTTTTTGTAAGTAATTAAATTAATATCTCAGATGTAATCTTTGTTACTCCTTTAGCTGCTTGAGTTTTCTTGATTATACTGTATTTTTCTTAAATACAGTAAGATTGAATTTCGGCCTACTGTACACCTGTTCGCGCCATACTGCCTAGCAACATTAGGCATCTTCTGCCCACTCTCTATCTTTGTTATTATACTCTCACCTTTCGATACGAAAAACAGATGCAAAACTTAACGAGTGCCTACCCGACAGTCTCATGAATACATAAAAGAATTGTTTTGTCAGAAAAATAAAAGGCTGGAATTACAAGGGAGAGTTTCAAAGTTCGGAGGAATACTATCCGATTGGTATAAACCGGCTTAAGCGTCAATGTCGACGCATCCCGCACTCCGAAATGTTTTGAATTGTTACCTGAAGACAAGAGAAAATCAATCGGTATTCATTATTTTACATCGCTTCTTCTTGTATTTATTCTGTGAGGTGTTCGTTGTCCGAACATAAAAATCTTTCTCGAAAGTGTTCGTTATCCGATTTGTTCGTTAACCGATTACCCACTGTATTTAAAAATTATTTCTATATTGAATACTTCTAAAATTGATTTTTTATTCAAATTTAGCCTAATGTAAAAAGTATTACTTGCTTTTTATATAATGTAAATTAATGTAACATAGTATTGTGATAATGTAAATTAATATAGAAAATATATTTGACATTAATGACTCATAATTTTGTTAATTAAATCACTCATAACTTATAGAGATAATACTTAACAAGCATTAATAAACTGCCTGAAAGTTATGTCAAAAATAAAAATATATGTATTTACTATGTTATGTTTCATCTTCTTAGCATTTCTGTTGCTCCAGAGCAAGGTCTCATTAGGTACTGTGTTTTTTTGTTAACATAAATGCATGTTACAATGTGTATGATTTTAAATATGATTTCATTTTATGGCCAAATGCTCTTCCTGAGAAGGGTATTCCTTTTTATCTTTTACAACACTTTTTATCTTGACTTTTATTTTAAAAAAACAATGACAACCTTTTTTTTATTTTTTGTTAAAAATAAAAAATATCATCAGAAAGTCTATAAAAATGGAGCATTGGCATTGTTACCAACCACACACTTTTTTCTGGATTTGGAACCATACTACCCCATTATGTACTAGGTGTTTTATTACTATTATTATTATTATTATTATTATACATAATTCTGATTGTTTGAAGTACTTCAGTTTAATGCTAATTCAGAAGCAAGTAAATGATAGCATTAAACATACAAGTTCTTATTTCAATTTAACATAAAAGTACATAATTTCAATTTAGTCCTAATTTTTAAGATGAATGGAATGTAGCATCTCTCTCTCTTTTATAATTCAGAAACTTTAAATCCATTCAACTTATATGAAACACAAATTTCTCATTCACTATTACTCATTCATAATTAGGTATTTTAAACATAATTAAGCATCATGACTATTTATTATTCTATTGTTAAATTAGTTAACAATTTAGTTAACAAACTAATTTGTTAAATTAAAATAATCAATATATAATAGAATTCATTTAGTTTAATCTCTTTGGGAGTCACCTATATTGATAACATTAAGTAAAATTAATGGAACTACAAATTAAGGACTACAATTAATGGAAATTCTGATTTCATTAACTCAATAAAAACTCTAAGACCACTCTTGGGTTACACTATTGGGAATAAAAAACTTAACCAGTTTAATCAGAGATAAATTTAAAATGAACACTACAAAGGAAATTAGTAAATAGAGGCAAAATTAGAAGAGCTATGTGGAACAAATGTCCAACTGAAGATAGTTCAAGCTTTCTATTGACTACAAACTCAGAGGTTTCAGAAACAAAAGACCAAGGAAATGGCAATATCTACTTTGAGACTGGTACAAGTTTAACAAGCTAATACTCAAAGAAGAAAAAATAAATAAATATCCATTTATAAAAAAAGTGTACATAACTATGTGCATAAAATAAGCAAAATTTCTTAAAATTCTGCTGTTGCCAGAACCGAGTAATTTCACTTGTTCCATTTATTTTACTTTCATTGAAACAAAACCATGCATTTAATATTATAAAGCAAAAAGAAAAACAAAATAACACATGTAAAATCAGTTATTGACATGTGAAACGTCTGATATCAAAACTGGAGTCCAACCTGTTACTGCATTGTAAGCAATACTACATTCTGTTATGTCCCAAATATATGTCAATGCCAAATATGCAATAAAATTAATAGTTAACACTTCAATTTCTTTTATATGAATAATTATTGCATTTAACTTTGATTATTACATTTACATACACTACCTATAAATTCATAATTTACATAAAGATTATCACTTACATCTAATTCTCCATTGTAACTGAGAGAATTCATTGGCATTAAAATTTCCTTCCATCGTGCTTCTTGTTCTACAACATTGGTATCACTCAAAGAAATTTTAGGACCAAACTGAAATTTGTATATAGTAATATAGTAGTAATATAATAGTATATAGTAGTAGAAATGCATCAGCTA
>NW_019384633.1:456126-478577 GCF_000671375.1 Centruroides sculpturatus
AAGGTCGGTTATCCGAAGGAATTCCAGTCAACAAATTTAAATTTTTGCCAGTGCTGTGGCGCTGTAATCTTTGGCTATGTCTTGGGCTACTCAAATATTTTACGTTTTTGATACTAAATTAACTTCTGAAGTATAATTTTTTATTGTTTTTATATTTTTCAATATATTTATTTTGTTTGTACAAAATAAAGAAATAATTTTTAACGATACAATAGCCACAATTATTATTTTAAAAAGTTTACGTTAGGCTTAACATTGACGAAAATTCAATGCAAAGCGACACGCAACGGAGAAAAATTTCAGATGGGATAGGTTAATGTATTTTTTCGTACATAATCGGTTATCCAAAAAATAAGTTATCTGAACAACCCCAGTCCCTAATTGATTCGGATAAATGATGCTCTACTGTATTTTAGAACTGTATCAAATTTTACAAATTAATATTTACAAATCCTGAGATATAAAATTTTCCTGCTGATCATTGCTTGATTAAATCACTTTTTTCTTTCATAATCTACTTATTCCAATTTATTTGACTTTTGCCTGATATATAAAGAGTTGTATACAGTTAGTTAATAAATAATCAGTCTTTTTTATATACAATTATTTAATTGTATGTAAACACTAGCATCACCTGTTGTGGCCTCGCCTGCTGTTATATGCATATGGAACTTCAAAAATTTGAACTAATTGTTTATTAATTATTTTTAAGTGATTGATAAACATCTTTTCAAGTTTCTTGATGTCACCTATCTAGTTTAATATAGTTCTCTATCATTCTGAAATTTTTTCATTTACCAGCTGTTTTATTCTAATATAACAAAATGATTTTGAACAAATTGACAGTTTGTACAGTTATGTAATCAACTATACAAAAACTATTAGCAGAATACTATTTTCCAAAGATACAGAAATATTTAAAATTTAATGTTTCTATTAAAACAGTTTTTATTCACTTTATTTCATTTATGTTTCATGTGAATTTCTTACATTTTGCATACAGCAGTTAAATAAACTGTACAAATTGTTCTCAAATGAATTAAGAACTATAAAAAGAATTTTAAGAACTGAATCAAAACACCAAAATATTATTCAAACTTATGATTTTAATTGTAAAACTTCAGTATTAATTTATTTTAAAAATTTATAACTGGTAATCATCTAAATGTCACAATATGATCTGAATAATGTAGTATAATTTCAAAGGATTATTAATTGGAATATTATCTGAAAATAATAATTATATTAATTCAAACTTTCATAAAGTTTTAATGAATACAAATTAGTAGCACAATGTTAAGATGTATGTGATTTTTTTCAATATCAACATATGTTATTATCTTTATCACAATTTTTCAAAGTGTAATGAAACTACATTGTCAAAAACTAATAATATTGATTGATTAGTAGTGCTTTTGGATTAAAAAAACAAATATAAGTTATAAATATTTTATATTTAACATTAATTAATTGATTTCTGTTAATGAAATATATGCTCACCAGTGGCCAATTGGATAAAACCATAAAAGTGCAAACCTACAACCACTAGTAGTTGGTTGTTGGTTTGCACTTCACCAACAAGCTAGCCAATGGAGTTTTCTGGGTTTTCTTTACATTTGTAACACCTAAATAGGAATCAGTTTCCTATAGAAATTCCTTCTGGGGCATTCCCCTCAGCAGATCATCTGTAAGTTATGTTGCCATACAAAAACAATAATGAAAAACATCTCTAAATAATAAATTAACAAAACATAATTTGGATTAAGTTTTTTCTATAAATGAATTTATAATTAACTAAATTAAAAATATGTAAATCAGATTTCAGAAGCTTTCATCTAAAATAAATTTCAAATGAACTGATTCTATAAATAACCAATGTTTTTGATATCTAGCAACTAATTATGAATATTTCAGTTAATATTAAAAAAAAAAAAAAAACTTTACTATGTTGAAATTAGAGATGTCAAATAATACCACCATAAATTAATTATTATTGTAAAAATCTAAATATAAAAAAATATAAGGACCTTGAATAAGTTCTCGCTGTTTTTTTGTGAAAATTAACACTTTATTTAAAAAAAGTCGTAATAAACACGTCACTGAAAGTATTGTCCATCACTAGCCACTACTTTCTCCCATCGTTCTGGCAGCATTTGAATCCCATGTCGGAAAAACAACACGTTTTTTGAAGCTATCCAAGAATCAACCCATTTTTTGGCATCTTCATAAGAACGAAAGTGCTGCTCAGCCAGGCCATGTGACATCGATCGGAACAAGTGATAATCGGAAGGGGCGATGTCTGGTGAATATGGCGGGTGGGGTAGGACTTCCCATTTAAGCGTTTCCAAGTACGTTTTCACCGGTTGTGCAACATGTGGCCGAGCATTGTCATGTTGCAAAATCACTTTGTCGTGTCTCTGCTCATATAGCGGCCGTTTTTCCTTCAATGCTTGGCTCAAACGCATCAATTGTAGTCGATAGCGATCTCCCGTGATAGTTTCGTTTGGTTTGAGCAGCTCGTAATAAACTACACCTAGCTGATCCCACCAAATGCAGAGCAGAAGCTTCGAACCATGGATATTCGGCCTTGCTGACGATGTTGATGCATGACCGGGCTTACCCCACGATTTTCTACGCTTAGGGTTATCGTAGTGTATCCATTTTTCGTCACCCGTCACGATACGATGCAGAAAACCTTTCCTTTTCTGCCGTTGAAGCAGCTGTTCACATGTGAAAAGACGCCGTTCGACATCTCTCGGCTTCAACTCGTACGGCACCCAATGTCCTTGCTTTTGAATCATTCCTAATCCTTTTAAACGTTTCGAAACTGTTGTGTGATCAACTCCTAATGATTCTGCAAGTTCAGCTAGCGTCTGACATGAGTCTTCATGAAGTAATGCCTCTAATTCCTTGTCTTCAAACTTTTTTGGTGCACCAGATCGTTCTTTATCTTCAACATCAAAATCATTATTTTTGAAGCGTCTAAACCAATCTCTGCATGTTGTTTCCGACAGAGCATGGTCGCCGTAAGTCTCAACAAGAATTCTGTGTGCTTCTGCTGCAGATTTTTTTTGAATAAAATAATGCAATAAAATTCCCCGCAAATACTCAAAAGAGTATTTGCGGGGAATTTTATTGCATTATTTTTAAAAGAGTATTTTTGGCACAAAACTAGACATGTTTAACACAATGAAAAAATAAGTTGTTTACACTTCGGTGAAATGACATATACTGAATTTCAAGGTCACTTATTGTACTTCCTTACAGATGCGTCACCATCTAAAAATAAACACACGTGGTTCTGGTAACGCCATCTGTTGGAAAACAGCAAGAACTTATTCAAGGTCCTTATATATATAATACAATACTGAATTTTGCCAATATAATCTGATTACAATAATTTTCCAACCAATCAAATACTTGCTTCCATACTGTATAGGTGGTAGTAATAAATGAAAGTCTGAAAATTAGTGATTTAGATAAAATGTTATCTAAAACACTTTGTTTTCTAACCATTGAAATTCAAATATAATAAAAAGTTTATAAATCAATTAATGGGCTTCTTTTAGTTCTGGGTACTAGGCAATTATAATTGTCTAGTTTTCCCAGGCCTAACTCCAGGATTATTTTTAGTTAAAGATCTGAATAAAGTTTGAATAAATTTATAATAGTATAGAAAAATCGAATGATTGAAAAAATTATTGCCAAATCTGACGATAAATCACCAACTCAGGAACAGTACTCATGCACTGCCAGTCCATTGCTAAAAATTCATCCAGTTTACTGTAAAGCTGTGCTTCCTACTAAGTTGGCATTTACCAAAAGTAATAACAGTATATCATGTAGTCATCAATGGCAAATCATGTGCAAAGAGAACACACTCTCTACCATGGATCAGTTTTACAGTACAGTATATCCATTGGCATATTCAACTGCTTGCCTTAGCAAAATAATATAAAGGATCAAAAAATAAATTGAAGAATTGATTTGTAAAACAAACCAATTCTCATATATTTTGAACATTCTGACACACAGTTTTATTAGTATCAGATCAATATTATTAGTTACATCTCTAACTAAAAATTATCTAAAAAATTTGAAATGTAAAATGACATTATTCTTACCATTTTTGAATTATAAACGAAATGAAAAGCATTCTCTTTACATAATGTATAAAATAAATAATTTACATCATACATTTTCTTTTCTTTGCATATTTGCATTAAATTTATCACAAATCTCCATTCTTCCATTTGCATTCTTATCTAAATTTAAAAATAACAAATTTCTTTCAAATTTAAATTATACTAAAATTCTTAAATATAATCAGCATACATATTGAATAAAAGTATAACTTTTTACAGTATTGAGACATTAAAAATAGAAAGTTTTAATTAATTGGCAATTAATTAAACAAAACAAATTTATTAATGAGCACTTTGGATTAATTTATCTTCAGATATAAGAACAAAATAATTATATAAGAAACTAATAATTCAAATAATTCAAACAAAAACTTTTACCTTTATCCTACTTCACAGCTACATACTTTTAGAACAATTTTTCTTCTAGATCTTGATGAAGTCATTTAAAATGACTGAATATATTTGTAACTTGTCCTAAAGGTAAGCAGTTAGATTGGTATCTTATACCAACGGTGGGCAACCCCTAGCCCGCAGGCCAGCTACGGCCCGCGAAGAGTTTCTATCCGGCCCGTGAAATGTTTAGAAGAAATTATAAATAAATATTTTTCGATGTAATTCGTCTAGTTTAAATTGAATATTATTTTCTGAAGTGTTGCGGCAGCAATGACAGGAAAAAATAAGGGAGTCATTTCCTTATTCAAACAAAAAATGGGAGAACAGAATTTTTCTAATTTATTCATATCTCATCGCATCATCCATCAAGAAAATCTATGTGCAAAAGCTATGCAATTAGAAAATGTAATATCTGTCGTATCCAACTACATAGTGCTGTTTTTATTGTGTTTAAAGTCACTTAGATTTTACAAGTAGGTGAGCCGTTCACAGCCCGGCACACGCATTTGTAAAATCTAAGTGACTCATACAACATGGAATTCATATAAAACGGAATAATCAACAGTGTTATAGGGGGGTTGACTGTAGTAATTAATTTCTTTTTATTTATTTATTTATTTAATATTTGCAGACTAAAGATTTACAGGTCACAAGGTGTCAATTAATTACTATGGCCCATGGAAAAAAACGTAAAATTTATTCTGGCCCATGTTATAAAAAAGGTTGCCCACCCTTGTCTTATACTATCAGAAAGTAACCCAATTGTCTATCTTTAGAACAAATTACAGTTTGATTAATTAAATTATTAAACTAATAATAGCCCAAAAATCTGACATGTAAGTATTTAGATATTAGAAAATTGGAGTTAGTTAGTGCTTATATGAAAACACGTGTTCATAAATAATAACTGTTGTATTATAAAGATTTTTGTTTTGAATTATGTGTAAAATACATTAAAAGAACAATATTTAAAAATCTAGACTACATGAAACAATTTGTACTTTCATAAAACTCCTAACACAATAACCCATCAGCAATACAAACACTCACTTGAAAGCATATCTTTTCATCCATTTTTAAAAGATATCTTCAGGCTGAAGTTCTAGTATGAAATTGATTTTTAAATGATTTTGATCTTCTACATTACTGTTTAGTGATTGGAGAAGTCATGTATTTGTTAATAGGAGTATATTCGAACTCCAGCCTGAAGATGTTCTTTAAAAAATGGATGAAAATGTTTGCTTTTCAAGTGATCATTTGTTTTGTTGGCTGTTTGGTTATTAAGTTATTATGTTAGGAGTTTTACTGGTATTAACTAGTAAACTCTTGTTGTTCAACTTGTACTTCTTTTGAATTTAATGTTTGTTTTAAATGTTTACAAAATAGTAAAACTTAAATACAAAAAAATAAAATTAATACTGACTTTTTGTCAGTGTTAATTTTATTCTTTTGTATTTAAGTTTGACTATTTTGTAAACATTCAAAATTAAGTATGAATTATTTAAATAATATTAATGTTTCAGAATATTTTTATACAGGGTGTTTCGAAACTCGTGGGCAAATATTTAAGGGATAATAGAAAACATCCAAACAAGCAATTTTCACCATACAATGCATGGTCGGAGAGCAAGCAATAAACCACTAGGAGGTATCCGTTACCGTCACATGAAAGAACAAAACACGAAATGGAAAGAGGAGGTACTAAATAATTTTATTGACAGCATGTGTGGCAAAATTACAGAAACTGCTCAAAGAGTGACAAAGGATCCCCTTTCACACAGGCACCGATGCAATCACTCGAACATTTTTTGGTCTGGCATATAACTTCTCGCGAAACACTGCCTGTATAGTCTTTCGGCTTCCAGAGCATTCCCATTCACAAGACCATACATAAAATGCATGTCTGCCTTTTCCTGATTACTGTACATCGCCATGCCTTCTGAAATCGAAGGTAGAAATGACGATATGTAAGAAAACTCATGCTTTATGCTTTCCATTACAGTGCCGTCTAGCAGTTCACTGCTTGCTCTTCGACCATGCATTGTATGGTGAAAATTGCTTGTTTAGATGTTTTCTATCACCCCTTAAATTTTTGCCCATGAGTTTCGAAACACTCTGTATATGATAACAGTAAAACATAATAAATAAATACAGGAAAGTTTGGAATGTTGAATGTTCCAAAATGCTTCTATTCAATTCTATTCAAACTTATAATGCTTCAGTAGCATTCCAGTTATATTGCTAATTATGGTATTCAAACATCCAAACCAATCTTTCCTCAAGATATTTAAACAGTAGTGTAATCACAATAATAACTAACTATAATTTGTAATAATAATATATAATTATACAAAAACCATAGTTACCCTTTGTGGTGGTTTTGTAAGTTGCTTTTTATAAAAACCATACAACAAAAAGAATCCTCCAACACAATATGCAAGACAGTACTTAGGATCCCAATACATTTTTGCTATACGAAAACATTCAGCTTGTAACTAAATCAAAAGTAAGCATTATAAAATACAGAAATTTACATTTTTGTTCATAAAATAATAATTTTATATGCTATTAATTATATTAATAAAACTAATTTATTTAAATCATTAGAGCTCAAAAAATATTCAAAAAGTCTCAATTAACTTCCAGCATAAAATTAAGCATAATATAGAGTAAAATAAACAAAATTGAAAATCAAAGAACATGAAAGAGAGAAAAGCAAGATGCATAAACATAAATGACTTAACATTCAACAAAATCAGAAAATAAAAATGAGATAGAGAAAATTTAAAAGAAATGGGATATATTTTATATTACATAAAATAATCATTTCAAGTCATTAATTATTATTATTTTAATTTTTAAAAAATCTTCTCTCTAACTCTTATTTTTTAAAATAAATATTTAAAATACTTTGTCAGAGATAAAAAAACACATTTACAATGTGTTTTTTATCTCTGACAAAGTGAGATTTTGAACACCTCCCTTAATTAATTGAAAATTTATGTGAAATCCATAATTTTGAAAATAATATTCCTAATTTTTAATGACAAATTTTTAAGTTAAAAACAAAGGAAACTGGTAAAACACACTTCCTTTTCGATGGAAGTTCTACATCCTTTTTGTTTTCCTTTATCTTCACAAATTTTGAGTCACTCACCGTACAGTTACCCCTCTATAAACCACCACTCTTCCTAAATAAGTGGGAAGAATACAATATTCCCATTGGAGAAAGACATCGAAAAAGGGGATTCTTTAGTATTATTCGGGGAGTATGCCACAAAATTCCACAAGAGAAGGACGTATTCCATATTATCTCCTCACGGCCAATGCCCATAACCAACTCCTGAAGTTCATACCAAGTTTGTTTCTAAGTTACTAAGTTGAAGAAAATGTTTATTGAAGTGCCGCCTCTAAGAATTAAAAAGGGACAAGAATGAAAACCTGAGGAGAAATAGAGAAATAACGAGCATTCACATTGATCTGAATAGAAAAGAATACAGAAGACTATACATTATATAATTTGTGAGGTAGTATGATTTTTAAATTGAAATGTGATCTCTCTCTCCGTGATATTGAAGGTCAAATTTGTATATTTTATTTCTTGTTTTATTAAATATTCAATATTTTTATGTTAAAAAAATGCCTCATTATGTCTGAATCAAAAGATCTCATCCTCTTCGTATTGATTCGTAAACGCATGTTAATCTGCATGTAAGAAAACTGATTAACTGGTGTCAAAATCCTGACGTGATCTAGACTTTACCACCTAGATCTTTTATCATATTATTTGAAGCCCTCCGAAATATTAAGTGAGCCAATCTAACGATTGTGTGTTAGTAAGTGACATAGAACCAAAATCTTATGCCCCTGATTTCTCACAACAACAATCAAAGCTATTAAAATTATATCTGAATAATCTGATTAAAAAACAACATAATTTATTTATATAATTAATTTAAATAATTTTAAAATTGGGAATAGAAGAAAATAGTAATGTACAATTAAAAAAATATTCAAATACTTTAATTTTTTGATAGTATGAAAAAATAGAACATAATGAAATAATATGGCTGAACAGAAACTCAAATGATGTGACATCCAAAGACAAAACCATAATGCATGAAAGTATAGAAGAATCAGTCAGCAGAATGTAATACAGGAAATCCTCATTAGTTCAAAATAATCACAACTTCAAATCAAGTTTCAAATTATCTGAAATTTACATGTTTCTGTACAGTATGCCAAATATCATGTAATTAATGTGATTTATTAAGGAAATGGAATATGTCTACATATACAGAATACTGTTTTCATTAATTAATTAATAATAATAATATATATAAACTGTAGGTAGAACAGCAAGTGTCTGGAGAGAACCGCTCAAGTTGTCAGATAGATTTTATAAGAAGTAAAGCAGAATTCCTCGAAATGTAGCCTAAATTATTTTTAAAATGGCCCCAAAAACAGTAGCCTAGAGTCCTAAAAACATATCAATCTACTACTTGTAACTCAATCTTGCAATTCAAAAAAGCAGCCATATTTTATAAGATAACAGAAAAAAAGGGTAGTCCATGTGTAAAGTAACACCCAAAAATGTGTTATTGTAGAGGCAAGGCCATATTGACCAAATAAAAGTTGTTCTTGGTCTATTTT
This sequence comes from Centruroides sculpturatus, assembly GCF_000671375.1. Taxonomy (NCBI): domain Eukaryota; kingdom Metazoa; phylum Arthropoda; class Arachnida; order Scorpiones; family Buthidae; genus Centruroides; species Centruroides sculpturatus. The sequence continues at coordinate 465,318 of NW_019384633.1, forward strand.
TCTCTTACAGCATAGAGACACCGATCTAAATAAACGAGTTAACATACGCATATTACAGTTCAGACAGAATTTTCACTTTGAATTTCAAAGTAGCCATATTTCAAACTAACTGAATTCCTTAACATGCAAATCTCTATATTCCTGACTTTGTGTTCTACAGTTTCATTATTGTAAATACCGAGGTCAATAAATGTACATTTTAGTTACTAAGACCATTGTTATCATCATCTTCCAACTCAGCCTCACCCTCCATCCTTGAAAAGCCCAAGCATTGCTGAGCACAAGTAGCCAGTTATTTAAATTTTATACTTTAATCTAATTGAAAATTATCAGACTTCTTGGTCCCCTTAACCTCTTTTTTGAGTGCTGGGAATGTCAAGTAAGAGCCCTGGCCAACTTTTTAAAAGTTTTTAACTGCATTAAAACATTTAGTATTTTTTCCTGTTTAATAGTTTCTGAATCAATTTGAAAAAATTGCAACCTATAAATTTCCACTGTCATCCATCTGTCTGTCTTTCCTTAATCTTAAGAACAGAGTTAGATAGATAAAAGATGAGACCAGATATGGAAAGCTTAGAGGCAGCAGGCCCCGATTAACTATATTATGAATGCCCGATACAATCCAGAAGGCGCTATTTCAATTCAAAAATTTTTCCTAAAAGATGAAATTTTCCCAATAGATGACTGGCACGACTCTATTGTTAAAGGAAAAGTATGATGTACAGGAGAAAGGCATTGCTAATTTGAGGTGAAGAACATATTTTAAAATAAATTTTAAAAAATATGATTAAGAATTGCAGTCTGGCATTGTAACAGTGTCACAATAAATAATTGCACATTCTATATAGTATATCTTTCAATGAGATTTTGAAAAACTATTCTAATGATTTTGAAAATCAACTCATATGGCAAAGTTAAATCAAGAGAGAAACAGCCAAGTAAAGAAGCAAGGCTCAACAAAATATAAATACAGGTAAACTATAAATATTTACAGCATATTTATTGTATAAAACTTTCTACAGGGGGTCCTCATTTAATGAGTATTCATTATCCGAGTTCCCATAGTTACACAGTCAAAAAATTGTGGACCACCACTTAAAAATTCCCCTCACTTATGAGGTTTCCCTGGAAGATGGTAACTTTCTTTCGTATCACATGATCTATGTGCACATTGATACATATCACCATACACAAGATGCATTATTGTGCATGCATTTGTCATTTTGGTTTCTCTGTTTCATTTTCTGATTTTCTTATCGAAATTATGTCAATAGAATGTAGCAAAACTAATGATGGAGTTCCTAAAAAGAAATGTGCTTCATAGTATAGAATATACTGTAATAGCAGAGTATATTATATATTATAATATATAATATCTGTTTTTGATTTCTTCAATTGTATGCTGATATTATATATTATAATATATAATATCAGCATACAATTGAAGAAATCAAAAACAGTTATGAAGACTTGGAAAAAATTTCCAATGAAAATGGGCTGTCCATTGACAGTTTACATAACAATTTTGCAAAGTGTAATAAAATCAATTATTTTCTTTAAAATGATCCAGTTTTTGAACAAGCAAAAAGATTTGAGCATGCAATAAAAGACTTGTTATCTTGTTATAGAACAATATTAAATGCAAAAATAAACTGCAGGAAACAGCATACTTTTGATTCATTTCTTTTGTATATCAAAACTCAGTAGTCAGTGAAAATGATGAATCACAACAATGCCCTTCTAAAATTCAGTTATAAATAATTTCTCATATTCAATTATATTAATAATAAATATTTTACATATATGTAAATAGGAATAATAAAAATTTCTTTCATGTTTTTCATTTGGTTTTGCTTTATTGAAGTCCCAATTAAACATTTTCATATGATTTTCTATGAATTTATGATCCCACTTTATGCAGATTCACTTAAAATGGCAACTTTTTGTTCCCCAGTTAGCCACATTAAATGGGGACCCCTGAATTAACATTTTATTCATAACTAGCTGCAAGATCCCGCTTCCCTGGGTTTTTATTTTTATGTAATATAGTTTTTTTATATATATAAAAGACTGTTTTTCTAAGTAATCTAGAATCTAGCTGCAAGGACTCGCTTCGCTGGGCAAAAAGTAACGATAGTGAAGATTAAGATAATTACATTATAGCTAATCTTACCCGTTTTCACAAAATGCAAGAATTAGGTCCCCCGTTTCCAGACTAATTAGAGAATTTTTACGTTTAGTCAAACGAACTATTTTCAACGTTTCTGGAACGTTTACAATCGTTCTATAATCGAACCAATATTCGAATTTTATGTTCGAATTTAATTCGAACAAATTCGAAAAATTCGAACAAAACATTCGAAATAGAAAGCCTCTTTCAACTACTTTTAGCCTCATATCTCCCGCACCCTTATAGCTATCGAGACGCAACCACCCCTATGCACGAATGGAGACTTGGGGCTACCACCACATACAAACACCATTCACGTGCGATGTGTAGTTTTGGCGAAAAAGTGAGATATAGGGACATACATGTCCATTTTTATATATATATATAGATAAATGCAGTTAGTAGAAATGTTATAAAGACATGTTTTAGGATCATTTAATTAAATAAATTGTCTTCTAATGTATACAAACTATTATTCAGATTTCATTACTAATTTGTTCTTATTATAAAAGCTTATATAAGATTTAAAACTAAAGATCTACATCATAGTAATAATATTCTAATAATGAATAGAAAAGTTAAAATTTTTAACAAATCTGAGACTTTTGTAAATAAAGATAAAAATGGTTTATTTTCTTATATTGGTTATTTATATATTTAATTATTCAAAATATTACCTCATTTAGATCTTTGGAACTTCTTCTTCCCCTACATTAAACAAAATTGTTTTAAATTTTTCTATATTGTTTTTAAAACAGTGTTTTGCGAATATATTGGACTTCAAACTCACATTTGAGTTATAAATAAACACTTGGCTTTATTTCCATCATTTTTAGTTGAATCAAACTAATTTAATTTAGTTTGATTCAACTAAAAATGATAGAAATAAAGCCAAGTGTTTATTTATAACTCAAATGTGAGTTCGAAGTCCAGTTTTAAATTTTATTAAAATCATTTAAATAAAAACATAATAAAAATATAATTTGTTGAAATAAGCATAAATAATAAAAATTATAAAAGTTCAGGCATGGGTATTCAAAAAGTTCCAGGAATGGCTAAAAAATCAAAACATTATCATAAAAATTTCTTTAAAAAGTACCCTGAGCTTCAAATATACTTTCTCCAATGATCTCAAACCAGAAAATATTTTAAAAAATTAATTTCAGTGATTGCAAAATTTTCTTTGGTCTGTCTTCTAAAGGTTTATTGACTCAAACCATTTTCCTTTAAAAGTTTTCAAGTTTGGGTAAAGAAAAAAGTTATTAGGAACTAGATCAGGGAAATAAGTAGTTATTAAGGAATAGCAGTTTCAACTTTAAAAAGAAAAGGATTTGACTCAATAAAACATGTACCAGACAAATTTTAAAAATTTCACCATCTCTGAAGAATAAAGTAATCTGAAAACAAAGCATTAATTATAAATAAAATTTAATGAACCTTATTGCACTTTGTATGTGGTTTGAAAACTATTACATTACTAACATTTTCCAGTTACTTCTAGGACCTTCTTCAGGTAGAACCATCTAAAATTGAGTATAGTACCAGAAACAGTCAATTTTAAAACGTTATACCTGAGGAAGGCCCTAGAAGTAAACTGAAAACATAACATAATAGTTTTCAAACCATGTGCAAAGTGCAATAAAGTTTGTAAGTTTTATTTATCTCTGAAGAAACTAACTTTTCTAAATGTTTTCTCAATTAGAGAAATCATTCGATAAAGTGCATTAAAGCTTGGGGTGGTTATTTTGAAAAATATTAAATAAATCAATTGCAGTTTTCAATTAAATTATTTACTGTCAAGTTAAAAAAGGTTTTATCTCTTAACATCTTCAAGTTGAATTTGTGACAGTTTATTACTATGATTACATAATTAGAAGTTGTAAAAAATATTTAATAATGATTTAATAATAACACTGGACAACAAAGAAAAATGTTTTTGAATGTTTCCTTTATTTTATGAGTGAAATCTTACTAATTTTGGAGTGAGAAAATTGAATATGACAAAGAAAAATTATTATTAGCTCTAGTTTCTGTGGTATACAATAGGTGATTTTAACAGCATAAGAGAAAATGATACATTTTAATTACATATACTAACAACATTGAAAGTGCTTTTGAATTTTTTTTAAATTACAGTAACATTCTAAGAGTTCTAAATTAATAGAAGAATACCTGGCAGGTGGTTCGGTGAGATCGTTTTCTTTTGGCTTGCCTCTTGTAAGTGAGTTCTGGTGCATTCCTACAGACAGACCAGCAGTAATCCGCAAGCATTGCTTCATTCCAATGGCCCTGATATTTTTGTTCCAATACAGAAATATCCTGGTGGAATCTTTCCCCATGTTCATCACTGACAGCTCCAAAACTAGGAGGGAAAAAGTCTAGGTGGGAATGGAGAAAATGGATTTTGAGGGACATGTTGCAACTAGGACAACTAGGAGGGAAAAAGTCTAGGTGGGAATGGAGAAAATGGATTTTGAGGGACATGTTGCATCCAAGTTAATGATATTTTTCCAGAAGTATTGTCACCAACTGAGTGTAGTTATCATCTCTTTTGTTGCCTAAGAGTCCACGAATAACTCCCTTTAAGGCTTTTCAAGCTTCCTTTTCTTTTCCCTCCAAAACATGTCAAACACAGGATCCTTTACAAGTTTTCAAATTTGTGGCCCAACAAAAATACCTTCCTTAACCTTTGCATCACTCAATCTAGGAAATTTGTCTTTTAAGTACTTAAATGCCTGTCCTTTCTGATTCATACCTTTGACAAAAGTTTTCATTAAACCCAGCTTGATATGAAGGGGTGGAAGAAGAACATCTTTTGGGTCCACGAGAGGCTTGGCAACGATATTTTTCTCGGTAGAGTCAAGATTTCTTGCAGGCCAGTCTGCTTGAATGTAATGTAATTTCCTATCCCTACTGTCCCACACATAAAAAGCAACAGTATTTAGTGTACCCCAGTTGCATTCCTAAGAGTACAGCGATGACTTTTAGATTGCCACATATTTTCCACTTGTGCTCAGCATAATTGATTGAGTCAAGGAGGGCTGTCATGTTTGCATAAATATATATTCTATAATAGAGTGTAGTTTTATTATATGCTGATCTAAGGAGTTTTACAGGAAAAATGCAAATGAAAATTTGAAATAATTGAAGACGCACATTTTGTAATGAAACATTTTTTTACAAATTTTACTATAAAACCTTTCTTATATATTTTGTATTATTTAGATTACATCAATCATTTTAAATTGTAATTTAAAATGAATAAAAGTTTTAAATCTTTCGCGGACCATATTTTAGCTCTTGCGGACCACTGGTTGAGAACCGCTGCTCCAAAGCAAGAGCTAATTGGTCATTTTTATAGTGATTTTTGAATTCAGCAGATGAAAATACATAAGAATATGCTAACTTTGAGACCAAAACAAAATCATTGTTGTCCAGTGTAATTTTAAAATGAGCCATTACCAGAGGGAAATTTTTAGATAATTTTAAATATCAAAACAAATTTCTATTCATTTAGAGCTAGAACTATTTAAATGACTAAGACAAAACCTTTCTCACTTTGTTTCTAGTTGTTTAAAAGTACAAGTACTTGTATAAGTACTTGTATTCTTAAACAGCTAGAAACAAAGTGATGAAAAGCTTTGTCTTAGCCATTATCAAAACAAAAATATCAATGCTATTGTGTGACTTCTTGTTCCTACAGTGTGTAACATATGAAAGCAAAGAGGCTATGGATATATTTCTCCATGTTGTTTTTCTGATTCATGAATATTTTCCTACACAACAGTTTATGTTTTCAGCATCAGTTTCTCTCTTTATAGACCCAACTGAATTCACAAGATAGGTCAGATTATGAAAAGCATGGTCTAGTACTGTATGTCCAATTTATTCATTCGTAATAAAATTTCCAAAAGTTTTTCTTGGATTTGAACTTTTTTGGTCCCTCCAAATGATATCAGCCAAATGGATGTACTGTACAGTAAAGTTTCAAAATATCAGGTACACGACAACTGGGCAATGGTCATTTGGTCAACAGAATGGGCAATTCACAATGAGTGATGGTCAAGTGGGCAACAGTCATTTCAGTAACAGAAAATTAAAAATTTTTGCATGCTTAGCAGGCATACAATTTTGCAGATACTTTTTATTTATTTATTATAATTTATTTTTCTAAATATCGGTAAAATATAGTTAAGACTTATGAGGTACAAGTTATGAACTATGAGTTTTCAGTTATTTCCAACATAAAAAAGAAATGTTTTGGAACAATGTAGTGTAGCATCAATAATTTTTTATGCCAGAATTGATTAACAAATAGCAAATATATTATATTAAATATTTATTAAATAGCAAAAATAGCAGAATTGATTAGCAAATAAAAGCAGTTCTATGAAAACAAGCTTTTAAGCAAAATATGTAATTACCAGTAACTAGCAAAATTCAATTAAACTATTCATTAAACAAACAACAAAATGTTTGGTAATTACATATTTTGTTTGTCTTGTATACCAGTAATATTGTGGTGATTGTAAAAAGTCTTTTGAAGAACTTTTATGCTTTTTTTTGTTTTAATTTACATTGTATACATTAAATACAATGTAAATTAATGTATAATGTAATGTGTAATGTAATGTGTATTTTTAATTTTATGTAGTTGTTGTCTTTGTTTATACATATATTTGTTAATTTTGGGATAGATATCAACCGTTCTTCAAGACTTTTCTATTTAAAATAAATAAATAAATAAAGTACATAATATACAGGGTGTATCAGAACTGACGTTTTAAAAATTTGGGGGATTGTAAAGGATGAAATTTTGAATGTTTTGATATAAGGAACCCATAGCCGGAAATGTGATATAAAGTTTCTACAACACTTTGCAGTCGGTATGCTGAATGAAACAGCAGAATATGGTATTTATGACAAGTTTTACTGACAAAAGAGTAGAGTACAATCAAACTATACATCAAATCAGTGGCTGTACTACTTTAGGGTAAATGCTCAATGTGACGAACACCAACTTTGTTACATAATGTACGACGATGAACCATGGTTTGTCCGATTCTCTCTGAGACGCTCCACTCTGATGGTATTAAATGCTGTAAAGATGTGCTCCATAAGCTCATGAACTGTTCCTACAGGTGTTGCGTACACAAGGGACTTTACATAACCTCAGAGAAAGAAGTCAAGAACAATAACATGACATCAATGGACAGAAGGGTAGCTACCAAAGTGAAGGGCAGTCAAGCACTTCCTACTGCTGTAGAAACTTTATATCACAAATTTCCAGCTATGGGTTCCTTATATCAAAACGTTCAAAATTTCATCCTCTACAATCCCCCAAATTTTTAAAATGTCATTCTGATACATTCTGTATATAAATATGTTTGTTAATTAAAAAGTCTTCTTTTAACTCGTTTAACTTGTTTCTTAAAAGCTATTATTTAAATTTACCAGAAAGTAGATCAGTAGAAAAGAATGGTGATTTTTATAAAGAAAACAAATAATTTTGTATTTTGTCTATTATTGATCTTTTATTTTGTTACCCAGACGTCTGACTCATATTTAGGGATAGCCTAGTAGACTAGTGTCCCAGAATATCACCTTACCACAACAATGAATCCAAGTTCAAATCAATCCGAATCTCAATTTACCACAACACGGTTCCGAGCATCATTTACAATAGAGAGGTTGAGGCGCACGTTTTAAACATGTAAACGTGTACGTGTGACGTTCGGCGCCGCTTTCCCGTAAGCCTAAAAGTTTGACAATGGTGTTCGGATAGTCGGTGGAATCACGCTCGACATTCCAAACACCATCGTCAAACTTTTAGGCTTACGGGAAAGCGGCGCCGAACGTCACACGTACACGTTTAAAACGTGCGCCTCAACCTCTCTATTCTTTGCTTACACTAGTTGCTCAGAGAAAACAGTGACCAACTTTATAGCATAAACGTACAGATACATCCCGTTGACAAATTCTCAAAATGCGAGATTCTGTTTCTAATTCAGCCCATTAGCTAATATACAAAAATTACGGCGTAATCTCTACCAATCAATGTAATTATATATATATATATATCATTAAAAACAATTTCCTTTTGTATTACAAATATTCACGATTACTTACATAAAAATGATAGAGAAGTTCATTTCCTTCCAGAATTTTGCAAACTCTTTATACTCTATAACATCATTTTCAACAAATTTTTGAAGTAATTTATCTGAATCAGTCCTTACACCAGCAGCAACATACTTACTCCTCCACATTTTCATTTATTTTAATCAAAATTACTACTCAGATTTACAAAAATCATGCATAAAATCACTTTCTGATCGAAAAACAAATTTACAACCTTCCCACCAAAAACTTCGTGTTATTGTCGTTAACGACTCCTAGTGACAACTTTTTACTAAAATAATTTTAACAAAAAAATCGAAACAATATTTTTCTGTTATTTTATTTACGTGTCGACTGCTATTTGTTTAATATATTGTAACTTTTCTAATAAATAAATTTCAAACTTAAATCTATTTATTCTTTCTAAATGGCAATTCGTAAAGCTACTATAAATCGGTCAACTTCCGATTGACCCGGCGCGATCGGCCTTTCGGGTATCAAAGCTGGATGATTTCCCCCACAAAATCTGCAAGTTCTCTTTCAGTAAGATTTGATTCACAACTCTTTAAATAGGGATTCTTTCCTATTTTTTGGTGGAAAGCCTTCCTGATAATCGTAGGTAATGGACGAAAATTAACTACCATAGTCCGCGTAGCGAAAGAGTAGACACGAGTCTGCCTGAGATGTACCGGCGCCCGCAGACTATGAAAACGGGGGCACAAGCTATAAAAAAGGGACATTGTGGCATTATGCAATCAGCTTCAAATTCATAGAATCGCTGATCCGACGTCGTATCAGCGATTCTATGAGTTTAAAGCTGATTGCAGAAGCTGAAGCTGATGAGATTTGAAGTTGATCCCTGAGAGTTTGAAGCTGATTGCATAATGCCACGATGCCCTTTTTTTATATCTTGTGCCCCCTTTTCATAGTCTGCAGGCGCAGATAGACTCGTGTCTACTCTTTCGCTACGCGGACTATGATAATTAATTTTCGTCCATTACCCATTACTTACGATTATTAGGAAGGCTTTCCATCAAAAAATAGGAAAGAATTCCTATTTAAAGAATTGTGAATGAATTTAAGAGAAAGAGAACTTGCATATTGTGTGGGGAAAATCATCCAGCATTGATACCTGAAAGATCCTACAAGGTGGCGGTGGTTGACATACGAAGAAGTTGTGGGTCAATGGATAAGTATCGTTTATTAATTTCTTTTATATTTTAATCACAAAAGTAATCCTACAATAGTTTTTTTTTTTACTTCTGTCAACTATATGAAACTGTCATAAAATGTACCAGTAGATTCACATGAGTTGGATTAGGTTATAAATATACTTGCGATCAGCATTGATAGAGGCAGCGAATATCTGTAGCACGCAGGCAGCTAAACTTTCAAAATCGGCCCTGTCTGTTCCCCAAAGAAAAGTGTAATTGAAATTTTATATGCCAACATTTACTATCAATAGATTGAAAAATATGAATAAATTCTTTTTATTTTGCCTTGTTGTATGAGTACTTTTAATGCTAATATGTCCATATTTTACCTTCAACTGTTACGGTAACCTAGTATTAGGCTTATTGGCCTTTTTGTGCTCTTTGAGCGGTAAAGAGCTTAAATCCACAAATAAAAAAAGTATTAGGCTTCCATGCATATTTCACATGTATTCCGGAAAGTATATTTACTGTTTTATGACTATCGAAAACAAAACTTGTTTCGTTTTAGCTTGATAGACTGCAATTTGAAGAAGTTGTAGACCTATAAATTCCCACTGTCATCTGTCTGTTGTTCGCCCGTCTGTCTTTCTGTCATTCCTTAATCTCAAGAAAGAAGTTAGATAGGTGTAAGACGAGACCAGATATGATAACCATAGGGACTGGGAGACCCGATTAACCATATATGAATTTCCGATGCAAACTGGAAGTTATGTTATTTCAATTCAAATATTTTCCCCCGAAAGGTGTTAGACAAATGACCGGCATGAATTAATTGTTAAAGGAAAAGTATGGTGTACAGGGGCAAGTCACTACTAATTTGAAGTGGAGAACATATATTTTAAATTAAATAAATTAAAAATGTGATTAAAAATTGCAGTCCGGCATTGTCACAATAAATAATTGCTCGTTTTATTTTATTTTATTTTATTTTTTATAAAATACAGTATATAATCATGTCGAATACATAAATTTACAATTACAATAGAAATGTAATCTAGAACAGAATAAATTTCGCAGTAAATTCACAGTAATATTCCCTTAATTTTTGACTATTGCTCAATTAGTTGAGACTCTTAGGAGTGAAATAAAGTTACTAGAATAAAATTTTTGTAGGAGTTATTAAAAACTGGCCAATTCTGTTGAATGCGATAAAAACGATCGGCTTAATTCAGTCGATTGTTTTCGAACAATCGGCTAATCAATTATTTACAATTGTGCAAAATACTTAATTCCTGCGCATAGTATGAGGGCTGCAGCCTATTTTCACCATAGTATGGTGAAAATGTTCACCCAAAAGGTAATATCACATGTACGGAAAAAGATTTTTATTGTATAAATATTACAGCATGTAGCTGATATTGTAACGTATTTAGAAGTCATAATAAACTTTAATAAAATAAAGTATGAGGGCTGCAGCATGACAGGTTACAACTTGACTGGCGTTAAGCATTGCTAAACAACTGACGCACTGAATTTTAGTGTCAGTTTAATATCTCTGCACAATGTGTACCGCAGGCAGTTATCGAAATTAAAGAAAACTTTAATCGAACTCGAATATAAGTCGAAAATAATTTTCGCCCCTTTAAAACTGGGAAAAACATCGATTAATATTCGCGTCAATACAGTAATTTTTAAAGCTTGTATTTTCATGAGAGACTCAATATACTGTGCTAAACGAGTGCATTTACTTACATTATACTCGTTTGCTTTATTATTTATTATACAGTACTGCACTCATTTTCATTCTAATTTTTTTTATAACTGGAGATTGTGTTGTTTTATAATTATTGTTTCTATTTTATTCTATTAATTCATATCTTATTCTTTTCTACTTTTTATAGTAAGTAATTGAAGAAAACAATAATTATAAAATTATTAAACCCGTAACAATAAATTAATAATCATTGTATAATATAAACTTTTTACATTTTTTTAACGAAAAAAATCTGACAATAGTAAATGTTCTATATTATTAATAAGGTTTATGGCTCTGTATTAAGAGAATGTCGCGATATCTACGCATACGCGCCATCGACCAGGAAGGGCCGTTTCAATATTCTCCCCTTCGCGACTTTTATTTGGGTCGCGACTTGAGGTTGAGAAACGACGTCATAGAGTAACATTACAGATTTCATTTTCTGTAACTTTTTAAAGGTTTTTTTTTTTTTTTTAAGTATTTCCATCCTATAGCCATAAAGATGGCGTTTTTCAATGCCCATTATTAGTTCAGACAGGAATGCCCGAATGATGAGGGACATGATCTGACGTATTCGAAATGCGAGTTTTTTTTTTTTCCATACAGCCTGGATATATACCATCAGCTCAAGCTGTGGTGAAAAGATCTCTGACATAACTAAAATGTTTACAATTTTTTAAATATGAGTTTTATACTAAATTGTTATATAAATATTACATGCTTTCTTATGTTTGAATTGACAAAAATTTACGAGATTTTAAAGATTTAAGATTGAAAAGAAAAACTATTTTCAATTTTGTAATTTTATATTTGCACACTTAATACACAAAGTTCCAAATATTCAATTTTATTTTTGTAACTATGTTATGTACATAGAACTGATAAAACAAAGCTGAATCAGTAATGTGGTATGCATAATATTTTAGCATTTTAATTTAAATACAAAAATATAACTTTCAGGAATAACAAAGAATGGCTTTTATTTTTCTCTATTTTTGCTAGATTTTAAGTATTTTCCAATATTTTTTGCTTACTTGTATAATTTCTTATGAAATAAATGTTGAAATAAATGAAATAAGCTTTTTAAAATTACACTTGATCATTTTTAATGTACTAAGAAAACAATGTTAAAATTATTTAAGCTGATGCCTGAAGATTTATGTAATGATTCTTCCCTTTAGGAAATTAACGTTTTCTTCTTTTCAGTCATAGTGTTTACATTTAATTATAAAATTAAATGTTTTTAAACTTAGAAGGGTACAGCATTTTTTATTAACTATTTCTCGAGAGAAAAAAGTATAAAAAAATAAGCTATGCATAAATCCCTTTTTTTACACACAAATATAAAATATATGCACTTTTCATACAGATATAATATGATAGTAAAAATGTTTTATTAAAAGTTTTAATAAACATTAGTGTATTATAATTGTAGTTAATTAATCTGTGTTCTCGTGATTCAAAGTAATTATAAAAGCATAAAAAAAGCATAAAAACTCAATCAGTCCAGAACATATTCGTAACTTTTAAAATTATTTCACTTATTACTACATTATCAGCAATTATAATTATTTACAATTGCTTAATTGATTTATGTGTTATTTATTCAATTTTAAGTAGCCTATATAATATTCATCACCTGAAATAAAATGTATGTTTTGTTATGATGTTTAGATCTGTATTGTTCAACAAAAATTGTATTAATTACAATAAAAATCTATTTTATTTTATAAAACAAAACATTGTACAGTGGTACCTCAGGATACGAAATTAATCCGTTCCGAAACTGAGATCGTATCATGAAAATGTCGTAAGGTGAATCATTTTTTCCCATACGATTACATGTAAAACCAAATAATTCGTTCCAACACTAAAAACACACTCAAATTAAAGCTAAGTTGTACATTAAAAAAAATAACTGTAGTAAGGAAAACACTGAAAAATGCATTTTGTAGTTGTAAATGTATAAATAACTATAATAGAATAATAATTGATAAAAAAAAAAAGTAGTTTATTTGCACTTTACCTTCGAGGATAGACGACGGTGGAGGTGTAAACTG
>NW_019384633.1:480353-493975 GCF_000671375.1 Centruroides sculpturatus
AAAATTACAATTTACAAAATTTCAAAGTTTTTAAAGAGCCACAAAATTTTTTCTTGCCAACAATAAATAGTACTCGCATAAATAAAGTTTTTTGATAAAAAACTAATCTATTTATTCATAAGAAAAAATATCTATTTATTCATATATAAGTAGTGTTTTTCACAACAAATTAGATAATAGAAACATCCGACGACGGCGTCATTCGAGAGCTTCCGACGGACTGACGACAGTGACGACGCGTGTCACGGGGAAGGGGTGCGATGAAAAGCGAGTACAAGTGGCTGAGAGATAGAATCAGTGCCGAATCCTCGTTAATCGATTCAGAACGATTTTTAAATGTTTTTTTTTTTGATAAAATAAATAATATTTGCGTATGGAACTAAAGAGCCGCAGCTTCACATCCAAAGAGCCGCATGTGGCTCGCGAGCCGCAGGTTGCCGACCCCTGGTCTAGACCAAACTTTAAAAAACATGAACATCGCACAGATTAATACGTACCCCTAAGTCTCTGGAACGGAATACATGCACCAGTGAACCTACAACTACACGATTTATATTTTAAAAATAATTAAATTTACTTAGCATTCAAAACTTTCGAATTTCGAAAAATACAAATATGCTAATTAACTACGGACAACCGTTTAATTAACTGAAGTGAAACGGGTTTTCTCCTTGTTATGGATGTCTGCCTAGTGCAGTTCAGCCACAATCCGCTACAGTTTGCCTTTATTATCAGTTCGAAATGGAGGGGTTCGATAATACCCGCAGTGTTCCATGACATCACCTTTTCCCTATATATATAAAGTTTGCTTTAGAGAGATGGGAAAAAACCTATTTTTTGAACCAACTGTGCTATAAAATAGGCTTTATACAAAAATCGACTTTTTAAAAAAGTTTCATAGAAAAGTTTTAACCGGTTTTAGAATTTTCGCTTCTCCCCAAAAATGGAAATAAGGAATGTTTACAATTTATTTTAAAGCTTTATAATTTATTTAATATTTATAAAATTTCAAAAATATAACAAAATAAAATCGAACAACGTCTACACAAAACAAAAAAGAAAAAACGGGATATGCTAGATTATACATTAAACTATAAAATTTACTCCATAGAAAGCCATAAAGAAAAAGGAATAACAATGAAAGCTTACAAAATATTATTTTATTTCTTATTTTTCCTAAGAAAATATGATTTTAGAAAGCAATGAACGTCTAATTCTCAACTGTGTCCTTATTTTGCACACAAAACTGACAGAAATAGAGAAAACTCTCTCACTTGCTACTGAGCTGGGTTAATTGTCTTTAAAGCATTAAATAATAAATCTAAATTTTTCGTTCTTCTGTTTGTACCCTTTAATACTAAAAACTTCTTTTTTTGTATCTTAGGGCTGGACGAAGTTACTTTACGTTCTTGCAGATATTTATGTATTAATTTTTCCATAGCATTTTTTAAAGCTATGGCTTGATTTTCTTCTTCGCCACTTTTTCATTATCGCAGTCATCCTTTATAGAATAATTTAGATATAATTTCAATAATATTTGTCCAAATAACTTAATGATATCAGATTTTGCAGCTAGTGGAAGAAATACGCTAGACAACTTTGTCCAAACGATATGTGTATTTTGTAAATAAAGGAGAAGTGTTACTAATTCCGTTTGTCTTCTCTCTCGAATTCGTACCTCTACAGCATGTAACAACTTGAAACTAATTTCAGTTTTCAAAATTTTTCAATTTACATAACAGAAATTCAAATATGCCTTTACTTGTTAATAAATAGGACGACAAGATGCAAAATGCAAACTTTGTCGTCCTAAAGCATCAGCTACTAAACGTATTGGTCCTTATACTTTAAGGAGCTCTACAATTTTACAATACTCTGCTTCGTTCTACGTGTGATTCAATGCTATTCACCGATGTCATTCAAAGCTAAAACAACGCATTCTTTTAAGTGTACAAATCTTTCTATCGTTTTTCCGTTGTTGAAAGATTTTTCCCTAATATAGAGAGAGTTGGACGCTTTTTAGGCATAGGGGATTTTTTTTGTTTTTCTAGTTGATTTTATGAAACTTAGTACTGTATTTAACAATATTCCCGTTTTATGTCAGAGACGATTTTGTGTCAAAATGTTGATGTTTTTAATCAAATAATTAATTTATTTATATGTTTAAGTCTAGACTCAAAAACCGTTTTTTTTAGTTGGGAAACTCCGGTTTTCAAATTACAGTATATAATTTTTTCAAAAAACCGGGTTTTAAAAATCCACAAACCCTACTATAAAAATACGAATAATGATTAAGTATAAAATAATTTTTTTCATCTAATATTGATTATTAATATATTTTAAACAATTATTTCACAATTTTTCTAAAATTTGATACTTGATTTATTATTATTATTATTTTATAACAGGATGTATCTTCGAAATTGTTTTCAAATTATTTGATATTTTTTCAACCGAAATTCTTCTTGACAGTTTTATTAATTTGTTAATCAATTGTAATAACTTTATACTATGAATTTGTTATTGTAAATTATCTGTAATTATTACTTATTATTATCGTGCTGTTCTATTTTTGTTATTTTATGTCGACATATGATACTTTATAAGATAAAAATAAGGAAATAATTGAAATTATTCTTTCAAAATATTTGTATGTTATTTTGGTATCAGTTTCATGGCAAATTATAATACAATTGTTACGTAAAGATCTCATTAGTTTTTGTTTTTATTCTATAAATTGTAACGTCGTTAAATTTCTAACAATTGTCTGTAATCATAACTAAAGCAATTGGTATAATTGACAATAATTTGGTAATGATATCAATTAACTAAATATTGAGTAGGATACACTGTACTACATATAAAATACGTTCTTAAGAATGTAAAGAAAGTATTGTGGATACATGGAATCATGTTCTATTTAGCATATTAAATCTAAATGGAAATATTTACTGTCTTATATATGAGCACTTTGAAAATTATGAAATGATTAAAGTTTATACATGGTAATGTTAATTCATTTTACATTAGAAGATCCACTTAAGCTGCAAGTTCCAATTCTCAGAAAAGTATTATATATTTTATTATAACTAATCTTAAAATTTTTATATTTTATGTTAAAACCTACTTGATATCAACTGAAAATAGACAATTACTATCTTAAGAAATGTTGAAAAACACGATCAAAATTAGAAAGACAATGACCTTAGAATAACGCAAATGTAGTGATATGTGGTGACTCCTTATCAAAAATAAATAAATAAATATAGTATTCAGAGATATTTCTGTATTGCTTATTTCTACCAGGGAAAATATATATAACATAGATATGTTATAGATATATATATAGACCTAGATATATATAGGCTATATATAGGCCTATATGTGTGTGGGTATGTGTGTGTGTGTGTGTATATATATATATATATATATGATATGATATGTTTAAAAGTGTTAGAAGGCCGAACCTTACGGCATAGCCTTTGAAAAGGAAGGATGAAGAGTTTTAGAGGAAGTGAGAAGAGGGAAGAAAAGTAAGGAATGATAGGAAAGTGTGAAGTGGGAACCATGGCGCCGTCGCGTTCCATTTATTAAGTATACTTTAGTTACAACACATGGGGCATAGCCCACAGATAACAGTATGGTCAAAATATATATAGAAAATAAGCCCGCACATGGTACAGCTTCTAGGGAGACAGGGAACGCGAGCAATTGACAGCTATGCACGTTTATTCAATAAAAAATTATATTTTCCTCCTATATAGGCTATATATAGCCTATATATAGGCCTATATGTGTGTGGGTATGTGTGTGTGTGTGTGTATATATATATATATATATGATATGATATGTTTAAAAGTGTTAGAAGGCCGAACCTTACGGCACAGCCTTTGAAAAGGAAGGATGAAGAGTTTTAGAGGAAGTGAGACGAGGGAAGAAAAGTAAGGAATGATAGGAAAGTGTGAAGTGGGAACCATTGCGCCGTCGCGTTCCATTTATTAAGTATACTTTAGTTACAACACATGGGGCATAGCCCACAGATAACAGTATGGTCAAAATATATATAGAAAATAAGCCCGCACATGGTACAGCTTCTAGGGAGACAGGGAACGCGAGCAATTGACAGCTATGCACGTTTATTCAATAAAAAATTATATTTTCCTCCTATATAGGCTATATATAGCCTATATACAGCCTATAGAGGAAGAAAATATAATTTTTTTATTAAATAAATAATGTAAAGTAAAATATGAATACTGTAGATTAATATATTGATTAATGAAATACATTTTATTGGTTTAATCGTAAAAAGCAATTAAATTATATAACAACTACAGTACACTCTTTTGATGGATCAAGGTTATTTAAAT
This sequence comes from Centruroides sculpturatus, assembly GCF_000671375.1. Lineage (NCBI taxonomy): Eukaryota > Metazoa > Arthropoda > Arachnida > Scorpiones > Buthidae > Centruroides > Centruroides sculpturatus. The sequence continues at coordinate 484,724 of NW_019384633.1, forward strand.
ATAGGTTAAAAAGTGATGACGTTTAAAATTTATTGCAAGAGATAAAAAATTTAACATTATAATTATTTTAAATGTCAGTACTTATCAGAAATAAGATTTAATTTTAAATAGAATTATATGCTCTTTTACTTTAAAAAGTGTGCAAAAAGAATTATTATAGAATTATCTTAACTTGTACATTAATCCCTCCATTAATTTGATGATTATGTGATAATTTTCCAATATACTAAAAAAAAGAGTTCTGAAATAATGATTGTCAGAAAAATTGTAAAAGAAGGATTTAATTTTTATAAAAAGTAGAACAGGAGCCTAATTTATAAGTATTTTTATTCAGTTTAATAGTTAAGAAGTAAAATATCTCAAAACCCTTTTCCTTTCTATCTCGGAATAAATACATTTAATAAGAAAAATAAACAGTTTATTAAGATTATATTCCAGCTTAATTTAAATTATTTAACGACTGAATACTCTTAATATATTTTATGTTTCCACAAAAAAACATAAAATATTAAGGTATTTAGTAAGAATGGATATTGCCAAAGTGTCCTCATTTTATCATATATAAAAAATAATAAATGTTAATGCTCAATATAAAAATTAATAGAATAAAACTTGAAATTCCATGACTAAATATCATTTAAAACCACAAACTAAGTAGGAAATTTTTAAAAATATATATATTTCTAGCATCCTGATTATCACGATAGATTTCAAATCTTGATGAAAAACAGTTTAATATTTATTAAAAAAATAAAATTTTTTTTCATTATTTTAGGAAAAAAGTTTTTATTCCTAAGCCAAAAATATTCTTCATTAATAAATAAAAAAACGGTTTCAAAATTTTGATCTAAGTCATTGATAGATCTTGACCTGAGAAAGGCAAATACAGAAATCAAATAGGAAACAAATCTAGAAATTTCTAAAAGTATTTTTTTTTTGTAAGTAGCTTTATTAAATTTGTAATAAATAAATCGATTTTTAAAAATTCATTTTAAATTCTTTAAAAGTTAATAGGGCATAGGATGTAAAATAGCATTGAAAATGGATGAACAATTTTATGTTTATTGTTAATTGTATAAATTCTTTTACACTTGATGCATGAATAATTTTAATGTCTGTTTAATAAAATTTAAGTATTTGTAAAATCCTGATTCTTTTCTTAAAGAAGTAACATCATAAATATTTCCGTGATTGACAACGATGAACTGTACTTAACCTATATTTACCTGCTATATTTTTGCTTACTCAATAGTCTCAAAATACCAGTATCACAATTATAAAAATACAGTTTGTTAATATTATAGTATTAACTATATTTATCACATGATTTAATAAATTTATAAGTAAAACAAAAGTTTTCAATGTTATAAACATTAAAAGTACAAATAATCTTTACTTTTATATTCTTAGAAGTGCATACTTTTGTAGTTCCTTAAAGATATTAGAGTATAATAATATAAATATATTCATTTTTAAATCAAATAACTTGTCATTCTCGTTATCTGTCCGTTTGTCTGTACTGATTTTTCTTCCAGTATTTGAATTAGAAATTCTACTTTTTAAGGTCTGAGAATATTGAGATTTATGTAAACATTTGAGCGTTAAAGAAAATCTTACGTTTGCTTATATGGATATGGAAAGGTTACTTATGTAAGTTAGTTTTGAGGTATTTTGTATTTAAAAATATATATATTTCTAGCATCCTGATTATCACGATAGATTTCAAATCTTGATGAAAAACAGTTTAATATTTATTAAAAAAATTAAATTTTTTTTCATTATTTTAGGAAAAAAGTTTTTATTCCTAAGCCAAAAATATTTTTCATTAATAAATAAAAAAACGGTTTCAAAATTTTGATCTAAGTCATTGATAGATCTTGACCTGAGAAAGGCAAATACAGAAATCAAATAGGAAACAAATCTAGAAATTTCTAAAAGTATTTTTTTTTTGTAAGTAGCTTTATTAAATTTGTAATAAATAAATCGATTTTTAAAAATTCATTTTAAATTCTTTAAAAGTTAATAGGGCATAGGATGTAAAATAGCATTGAAAATGGATGAACAATTTTATGTTTATTGTTAATTGTATAAATTCTTTTACACTTGATGCATGAATAATTTTAATGTCTGTTTAATAAAATTTAAGTATTTGTAAAATCCTGATTCTTTTCTTAAAGAAGTAACATCATAAATATTTCCGTGATTGACAACGATGAACTGTACTTAACCTATATTTACCTGCTATATTTTTGCTTACTCAATAGTCTCAAAATACCAGTATCACAATTATAAAAATACAGTTTGTTAATATTATAGTATTAACTATATTTATCACATGATTTAATAAATTTATAAGTAAAACAAAAGTTTTCAATGTTATAAACATTAAAAGTACAAATAATCTTTACTTTTATATTCTTAGAAGTGCATACTTTTGTAGTTCCTTAAAGATATTAGAGTATAATAATATAAATATATTCATTTTTAAATCAAATAACTTGTCATTCTCGTTATCTGTCCGTTTGTCTGTACTGATTTTTCTTCCAGTATTTGAATTAGAAATTCTACTTTTTAAGGTCTGAGAATATTGAGATTTATGTAAACATTTGAGCGTTAAAGAAAATCTTACGTTTGCTTATATGGATATGGAAAGGTTACTTATGTAAGTTAGTTTTGAGGTATTTTGTATTTAAAAATATATAAAAACATATCATTAACTTTTACAAATATTCAGACTGTATGTATCTTTAAAAAATTGCAGTCTTATTGTAAGCATAGATAAGGAGCATATGAACATAATTTTATATAAATTCGAGAGGAAGGAATCAACACAATGCCTAAAATTGCTTGAATAAGAGAGGAAGGAATTAAAATCACAGAAATTGTGCTAATGTAATACTCAAATATCTTTTACGTTGCTAATTAAAATTACAAGATGATTTTCGTCTGCCATTTTGTTTCAGAATTATAAAGGAATATTTTTATTAAAACTTTCGACACTTGAATGTTTCAATGAAATTTAACTTTATACCACATTCTACAAATTGCTTTATGATATTCTAAAGAAATAAAGAAGTAGAAAAATCAAGAGTCCATACAAAAAAATTTTAAATGGTATAATTTTACATGTTTTTAAACAAAATTTGGATTTATATGTATTATATTAAAATATTTTCATGGTTGTATCAATATCTAAATTTATTTTTTTATTAAAATGTATAGTTTCTTTCAAAATATTTATGTAAAAATAAAAATAAAATTGAATTTCATCTACACTTAAAAAAAAGTATAGTTGAAATATTCAGAAAATTTCAGATTAATGAGACTTTTCATAATTCTCTGTTGGATTTCCTTTATTTGAATTTAAAATATCAAAATATATTCATATATGTTACAAAATAAATATTTCTAATATGTACAAATTAGTCCTTGCATCAGATTATTGTATTCATTTTAAGGTACATACAGACAGTAACTATATAATTGAATATAAGTCATTATACTTATCTTCAGATCTATTTGCAATAAGAGAAATATGAAGTAATTTTTATATTTTTAGAATTTTCTCATTACATAAAAATAACTAACAAATATTCTACTAGTGATAAATATTAAGATTGTATAGGAGAGTAATTTGATAAATATTATATACAGATGTATGTATAGAAATATAAATTTAATAAGTTAATTGAAAACTTTTTAATTACTGTATTTAGAATATATTTACATTTACAAATTACTATCAAAAAGAATAATTTTATAATAAAAATTGGATAATACAGTACTGTATATTTAAAATAAATTACAGATTATTTTTTCAATTGAAACGATTCCAATTTATTACATAATATTTTATATTAATTTGTTTTAATTTCAAATAATTAAAAATTATATATAACGCTGAAACAATTTTTTTATTTCTCAATATTCTTTAATCATTTTCAAAGAATGAAACAATTCTTAAAAAATAATTGTGTAATTAATGCTATTGATAGTGACTGAGAAGTTATTCGTAAATTTTTTCTAAGGTATAATTACTTTATATAATCATAATTATTCTGTATTTAATTTTTTTATACAATTGTGGTTTAAAATATATTGTACCTAAGAAGAAAATATTATCCTTTTTTATATTAAAAACTTTGCTTATTCTCTGTCAAGGTGAAGATCTTCATTTTGTCATGCTCCAAATATCATTCTATTCTTTAACAATGAGTCTTTAAATTTTTTCCACATTCATAAAGTAAAATAAGAAAAAAAAAACTGAGTTAAATTCAAACCAAAAAATTGAGATTTTCTTATTTTCCAATGTCTTAAATAATATTTTTCAAGACAGTTTTTTTGTATTCATATTTTATAGTATATAAATTATTATTGCATTTAATCACAAAAAAATTAATTTTAAAGTTTTTTAAATTGTTAAGCGAAAAATTTAATTTCTACATGATTTTTTAAAATTTAATTTAAATTCTCTGAAAGTAAAGTGAAATTGTAACATTTACTATCAAAAAAAAAAATTCAGTATGATAGCTTCACCCTATCACTAAAACAATTTAAATATAGAAATAATTTAAATTGTAAACACCTCTGTAAAGACTAAAATAAAATGTACTTTAAAAAATATCTGTTAACTTTTTATCAATATAAATTAGGAAATAATATATAGGTCTATATTTGTACACTGACCTAATTTATATAACCTATATTTATATGTTTATTATATACTTTACTTTAGTCCAAAGTTTTTCTATTGTTTTATGAAAAATAATTAGATTAAATATGTTAAATTATGATTGAATGTCATGCAAAACAAACCCTTTAACAAATGATTAGATGAATTAATTTTTCTCATCTATAAAATTATACTCTTGCATGACTAGTGACTATTAACTTAATCATTTTAGTACTAAAACAATGAAAAAACTATATTATGATCAGTACATTTTATACTAAATATTGCTTATGCTCTAGTTAACAATCTTGCTCTTTATATTTTTTTCTCTATTTTGAAATATCAATTTATATTCGATAGTTCTTAAAATTAAGAAGCAAGAATTAGTGAAAATGTCTATATTTTAAAACAAAATTCTAACTTTGTGCTTTATTTATTTAATAAAAAATATTTTTTATAAATACACTTTTAAAAATGTTAATTTATATAATAAATTAACAAAAAAAATTACTACAGGATAATAATAAAATACCAGTTAACACTAAATTCAATATAATGATTTTCTATTTCAACATTTGTTGTATTACTATAAATAACTAGATTGAGTTCTTAAGCAGTTTTTTTCATTTACATAAGTAATGGAAGATAAGTATCAGTACATTAATATTTAACATAGAATGATTTATCACCTGAATATTTTAACTAAAAAATGTTCATGTTAATCTACTTAAAACCCTCGTATACATTTAGAATTAAATCCACTATAGATTAAAATATACTTTACATAGAATAAAATGTTCATGTGGAAAAAATACTAAAGAAAGCATTTTTCTTGAAAGTTCCTTGTATATCAGTTTGTTAAACAATTTATGAAACTTTATTACTTACAACTTATTTTTAATTCATTAATTTAAAACTATATTTTTTTTTTAAAAATAAAGCCAATCAACACCTTATAGGAAAGTAACTTTTTGAATTAATCATTAACTCAGCAAGGATTGGATCAAAGTCAAATAAAAAAAATGAAAGGATTTTGAAGATTTAGTAAATTTGAGAAATCTTTAAAAATATTTGTTTATTGTTGAATGTAAATTTAGATAATCAGTCATATTATAAACAATTTTGAAATATATATAATATAACTTATTGTGCTTTTTCACACATTAAAACAATTTAAGATAATATATACTTCATTAAAATTCCACTTTAACAACAATTCATTTAAAAAAAGAAAAACAATGTTTATTTCTTAAATATACATAAATTTTAAACAACAGATGATATATCAATATATAAACAATAATAATTAAAAAATCTTTTGAAGTTTGGTAGACAAAAAGCAAGTGCTTTCAATGAAAGTTTGGAATATATAATAAAGCATGTAATTCTACATATAGAATAATTTAATTTCCATATTTTGCAATGAGTTCACTTGCATATTTTACATATGCTTCCTTAGCATCATTCTGACTCATGCCTACATAAAAAAAAAAATTGTTTTAAACATTTACATAGATAACTTCCTTTATAAAATTGAGGAAAAGTTGTATAGAATATAAGAATTACACAAAGTTATATAAGGAAATTTCTCAGAAAAAGTAAATATACCTTTCTTCCCATTCCATGCCTCCCATTTAGCTTTTCCTTTTAAATCTAGCATTCCAGGACGACCTACAATTACATTGATAATTAGTAAAAATCAATTTAAAAATGGGGAAAAATGATCTTAATTTGAAAAAGTTTTGTTTTTACTTATGTTTATATTTAATAATAATTTTTATTATACAAAAAGGACTTTACTTGTATTACAGTCCCCAATTGTTGCTTGTTTATAGAGTGCATATAACTCTAGCAATTCTTGATCAGTAGGTCTGGATTTTAAATTCTTAACATCTTCAGCTGCCTTGTTGAAAGACTTAAAAAAAAAAAATTTAATTTTTATTATATTGGAAGTCAAGATGAGTGAAAAAGTAAAATAAAAATAATTTAATCTAATTTTTTTTTATAATAAGTAAACCTAATCAAAAGAATACACTCCAGTTTATTGGAACCTTGGATTTATGTAAATTTCAACTTAAGTTACATAAGCTAAAACCCAAATTTATACAAAAGTCCAAAATCTAGAATCCAGTTAAACACCATATTCTAAATTTAGAATTTTTATCTTTGAATTTGAGTAACTTTGGAGTTTGGACCTCAGATTTGTATGATACATGTTTCAGATCTTTTGGACTTTTTATAACTTTGGATTTTTATATGTTTGAAGTTGAATTAATACATGTTGAATGTATATAAAATTTTTGACTAACATTCAAAGAAAGGCAAGGAATTATCTTTTAATTTAATCACATATATTCAAATTCAAACTTAGAAGTCCAAATCCTATAAACTTCTAAGTCCAAAACATCAAATATAGCTATTTTTACTTTAGACTTTTGAACTGGATTGATATAGCATACATATAATAGAAAGAGTACTTATTTAATTTAATTAAATATTAAATAATACATTCTAAGATACATAATTAACTATATATTCAGATATAAAGCTCACCTCGTCGAGAGACATTTTCTATGAAATGTAAATAGCGTTAATTGTTAAAAGGAAAGCAAAATTCCCTAAACCACAACCGCACAATGACGAATACGGAAATTCAAATAACGAGTGTGGAAGGCTTCTATAACTTTTTATATCAGAAATATTTGTCTTCAGCGCCATCTGAAGTTTGGAGTTGACGGTTAATTTTTTTTCCACCGTGTCCAATTTTATAACGAGTTCAAACAACTCATTAAGTTATTTAACAAGTGAAGCTCTAATTTTTTTTATTTTTATGATGGAAGTAAAAAGTGATTGGTATTCTAAACGCGCAAGAAGAAATTATAAAATAAAATAATATTGGACGGACGAACGGTCAAGGTGGCAGCCTACCGCTCTAGGGATCCGAGGTCGAATCCGGACGAGTCGAAAAAATCTCCAGGAATTTTCGGGGTGTGGTCCGACCGAATATGTCGGCTCCCGTCCATCACCACCTGGCCGCCCCATTGTGGGACTGACCGAACCCATAATAGGCTTGCTAAAAGCATGCCCGCTCTTAGTGCCCACAGGGCGGAAAAAGTAAAATAAAATAATATATAATATTCATTTTAATCTTTACTTTTCTGGTAGACTTGAGATCGGATCCGTTATCCCAGAGAAATTTTCAGAAAATATTCTGTCCCAGATATGTCGGGCGCGTCATCCGTTTATCATCCGGCTTCCCCATTGCGAACCCTCAATGTGTGTGATAAAAAGAATCTCTTAGTGTCCACAGGGCAGAAAGAATAAAAAATAAAAAGTATTTTATAGTTTAACGTAAAGTACTTTCATTTTGCTGTGTCTGAAACAGATATTATGAAATAGATATTAATTGTGAAGAATATCGGTTTCGGTTATATTTACCGTTAATATTCTTGATAAAAGTCTCTATTTGTTTATATAAGACAAATTTTATGAAAAGGTACACGAATTCGGGACCAATTACATGACAGAGAAGAGGGTGGAAGAATACATAATTAGTAAAAATAATCTTTTGATGTTGGTTAAAATTATTTTGCACACGAATGATTTTATAAAAAAGAAACAAAGCTGGTTCTTGTCTTGGCAGCTAGCCATCGTAATAGCACGTATTATTATTATTATTTTATTTTTATAAATAGATGCGTATTATGCATATAATTATATAAAATCTGAATATAATTAATAAAAGTGACTCTATTAAAATTGATTTAAATTGTTTTTAAACGTAAAGTTTAAATCTTACAAATAAATGTGCTGTTTAAATTAATAGCACATTTATTTGCATTCGCTTGTCACTAGAATAGTGACAAGCGAAACGATTATTTTCAATTATTCGAATCATTCAATTCAACTATGAGGATTCGATCAAATGATTGAATCATTTAACTCAGTTTGAGTTTCCAATGGAATTGTTTATTGATTTGATGACTCATACTGACTCAAATCATTCCAGTGATCACAAAATTTGTTACGAATAAAATGATTATAAAGAATCAAGGACTCGATGTATGATTTTGATTTCTGAAATTAGTTTATTATATGAGTCTAAGGAGTCGAGTAGTTTTCTGTTTCAATGAATTGTTTGATCACGTAAGATAGGTATAGCAATCGTTATATCTTGTCAAGAAAAATTTGAGGATTTAAAATTAATACAGTAAAGTAAAAAAACGATGTTTAAAGTCTGATAAAAACAAAAACAAACTTTTAGAGCGTATAGTTTATTATCTAAAGATCGTGTTTTTATCTTCACCTTGAGAAAATTACGAGTAGAAACTGGGTCGACTAAAACATTAATACAGAAAGTAGTCAACATGAATTTATTCCTTTAAGAATATAAGAAAGAATTAAAATATTATATACGAGTACAGCAAGTACTAATATAATTTTTTCCAATAACAGTGATGGTTTTCCTTATATACAGATTTATTCATTCAGGTAATTACAGGAAAATGATACCATCTCCAAAGGAAGGCCTGTGGGCGACCGGTTGTGGTGGCAGTCAATCACTGGGGGGAGGGGGGAGG
>NW_019384633.1:494012-504627 GCF_000671375.1 Centruroides sculpturatus
GAGGGGGAGGGGGAGGGGGGACTTGGTATCGAATCCGGATGGGTCGGAAAACCCAAAGAATTTTTGGAGAATAGTTTATTCCGATACTTCACACCCCATTGTGGACCTGGTTATTATTATAGGCTTGTTGAAAAAGTCCTCTTATTTCCCATAGGGCGAAAAGAGCTAAAAGAAAAACAACCATCTTTCTGGATTTCGAAAAATCCAGAAATTATTTATTAAGCATTTTTCATTTTATTATTTATTTTCAGAGTATAAATAAAGCACAAAAGCAGCGTATTATTTAAATTGCAATTAACTGTATTTACAAATAAGAAAATTAATTGTTTTTTAAACAAATTTTTTTTATTTAAACATACTTATCTAATCTTAACATAAGGATATTTAACCAATATAAAAAATATAAAAAAATAAAAATAAGCAATGATAGTATATTTTTATCTAAAATTTATTTTATCTTACAGCATTTAAAAAGTCAATTAACATTTTTAAAACGTTTTCTTAAATAATATAATCTATAGATGCTTTTATCGAAGTCTGAGAATTGGGCAGCATTTCCAGATTGCCACATCTTAAATAGCACGGAATTAAAATCTACAGGTTTTTACTCATTCAGGAAATACTTCGGATTTTTCGGGTATTTTTCTAATTTTTGGGATTTTCAAATTCAATAAAAACAGTCGAGTCTCAGATTATGATATCCTGCTTCCTGGAAAGAAATCTAATTCATATACAAGCTAACCAAAATGACCATGAAATACTATATTTACTTTACAGAAATTAATCTTGTTGAGTAATAGCATATTTATACTTAAACAGGAAAAAATCAGAGGTTGTTTGCACAACAAAACAATTCACTCGAAAGATCTTATAACTTTCTGAATATATTTCAATGATATACTACATTTTTTCGATGGTCGAATGACTGAGAAAGTTAATAACCGGATGGCCGAGCAGTTAAGGTAGCAACCTATCAATCTGTGGATCCAAGATTGAATCTGGATAGGTCGAAAAACCTCATGACTTTCTAGAGAGTTGTCCGTCCCAATGTTGGGATGGACGACTCTCTAGAAAGTCATGAGGTGAGAGTTGTCTTCCCGTCTCATTATCGGTCTATTCAAACCCATAAACCTAAGGGATTGCTAAATGAGACCCTCTTAGTGCCTACAGGGCAGAAAAAAAAATTGGTAAGTACAAACATCATTATTAAAATATCCGATGAACTGAGATGGAAATATAAGTATTAAGAGAGAATTTTTGAGATTGTATGGCAAGAATGCATAATGTGCACTCTCCAATTTACCGTTTTATGAACAATTTTATTCACTTACTGTATTAATTAAGGAAAACATGTATTAAAGTACTAAAAATATAAATCTAATTAATTATTTTAAACATGATGGACATTAAGTATTATGGTAATATATCTTAAAATAAGGTTAACATTTATTATAAATAATGGGCCTATTATGTAGAGAATATTTTTAAAAATTTGGTTAAACAAAACATAGGCAGATACCAAGGACATTCTGATTCCAATAGAATGACCTTGATAAGCAAGAAATATTAATAATTTCGACTATATTTCCTGTTTCGTATCATTCTGAAAAATCAATAATTTGGTTACCTCGATTGGACGGCCGGATAGCCGCACAAATAAGGTGGTAGTTTACAGCTCTGAAACACTCGGGAACAAATCCGAACGAATAAAAAAAACCCAGGAATTTTTTGTGAATGGTCCTGTTCGGATACACGAGCCTCATTCTCCGGCCATTCCATTATGCATATGCTAAAAGGGCCCTCTTACTTTTTAGTGTTTCTCTTACTAACCTTACTTCCTTTTACTTCTCTTAGTGCCTACAGAGCAAAAAAAGTTGCTTTTTTTAAAAAAAAAAAAGGTTACATCAATTGATGATAACCAAATTTTATGTTATAGTAAATGAAACACTTAGTTGTTTGGATGTGACATTCCTTTTTTTTATAGGGGGCATATGGAATAAGTAAAAAAATAAAAAGGGATTAAATGTGCCTTAAACACTCGATGAGAAAATCCGGTTTGAACAAGTATTTTTAAAAAAAATGAAAATAGAACTGTCAGTAATTTCAAAAGAAACTTTCAAATATTGTGGATTGATGGGACGACGGCCGAACGGTTAAGATATGCATCCTACCGCTCTGGGGGACTAGGGATCGAATCCAATCGTGTCGAAAACTCCCCAGGAATTTTTGGGGGTAGTCCGTTCGAATATGTAGGGCCCCGTCCCACATCACTCGGTCGCCCAACTGTGATCCTGGCTCGAATCTATGTGGCCCTCTTAGTGCCCACGTGACGGAAAAAGAAAAAATCTATTAATGGTTTTATCCACTCGCACAGTTGATGAGATGTGAAACCGCGACCATTATTGGTGTTTATTAATTTTAAATGCATTTATTACAAATTAATAGATAAAGATAATGTAAGTAGAAACAAACTCGTTTAAGGAAAATGATTCTGGGAATAAATTGGCTAATCTAAATCATATATATTTTGTCTCTCAAGCCAAACCAAAATCAACGCAATTTTTTAGTATTTAAAGGACAACTTTTTCTTCGCAGATCGCTTATGTATTTCGTTGTTTTATACTGTCAATCCCACCTTAAGCTTTTAAATCCACATAGGCAAACTAGACTGGTGCTCCCACTCTCAAAAAAATCCCATCTCCCTCTCATGGACGAAATGATGGTCCTACAGTCCTTTTTTAGATATCATTCTCATAGTCATTATTACACTAAAATTTGTGCGTTGATTTCAAATGTATTTACATCTAATATTTAAATGGTTTTTTTAAGTTCGCATTTTGGAGAATTTAAGCAACTTTAATATTATTTATTACGTTTTTATCAAATTATCAAAACGTAAACTAAGAAAATTGTTAATAGTAAAATCCTTCGAATATAAGGACAATTTTCAAACTAGACTAAACCATTTTAAACCATTCAAATGAGTGAAAAAGTACTCAATATTCCAGGGCTGCAATAAAAAATGAACTACCGTATTTACTACTAAACTTTAAAAAATAGTTTGATTGTTTTTAATTTTTAGCACCATCACCAGTAGACATTTTAACTTTTTTTTCATAGAGGCGTAGTATTTTTTTAAACTCTTTCCGTCCCCTAGGCACTAAGAAGACCTCTTTTAGCTAAGCCCATTATGGGTTCGGTCAGGCCCACATTGGGGAGGTCGGGTGGTGGGGGACGGATCCCATTGTGGGCCGCACATATCCGGACGGACCACCCCCAGAAAAATTCCTGAGGATTTTTGTTGAAAGGATTACAGTAAGCATTAATATTCAGCACTGCAATCTTGGGTAGTATAGTACTGAACTGAACTGTACATTCGATTATAATTTTGGTACCCTCTTCTCTTTTCGGGCGCATGTTCAAATGCTTACACAATCTGGGCAATCATAATCACTACTTGGATTATTGTCAAGATAGTGACTAGTTAAATAAAGCTCTAGACAAAATTTTTCAAGAGTTGGATGTTGAAATAGGAGGAGGAGGAGAATAATGATAATGATGGTGAAAAGGAAACAGAATATTTACAGAAAATCAGAACATTTTGCTTATTCTTCTGTTGAAGTACAGTAAATCCCCAACAACTCAGAGAATTTTTTTCGAAAAATTGTACAGTAGTTTAAACTTTCTTTACAATAAAAAAAATTACAATTCAACGAAATTATATTTAATGAGTATTTTTGATATCCAGAAGTCTTTGAGACACTACATTATATTAGTATGGTCGGTATGTTACTAAAGCTACATTAAACATTGTTGTATACTGTACTGTATATGAAATTTTTAAGCTCATTTCCTGTAATAATAAATTCAGCAGTATAGCCTACTAAAACTCATAAAACTGTACAGAGCTGATTGAATAAATTACTATACTGTAAATACATATTCATGTTTTCCACGTCATCAGAGAAAAAACCCGCTAACTCGGACTTTCGTAAACTTGAACAACCATCATCCTTTATTAGTTCGAATTAGTGGTGGTTTATTGTAACTAAAAATTTTTCAAATCAGAATTTATAACAAGCTTGAAAATTAAATAAAAATTTATTGATGTGATAAAGAAATTCCTTATTCTTACGTTTATAATAATCGTTATTAGAGCGAGTCAATCAAGTGTATCATGTGTTCTTTTAAACATTATTATTATTTGATTAGTGGCTTGGAACCCTTTATAAACGTGCATCCTAGTTATTTAAATTAACTTTATTATTAATTAAATTCTCATTAGAAGAACAGATTTTTAAAATGTTTCTGATATAATTTGAGAATTTTTGTATTCAGTTTATATTGAAATTAATTTTCCTTTTTCTACATTTTAACAGTAATCATGCTTTAAACTTCATAATAAATTAAGAAAATATCTCATTAATACAGTGGACATAAACTGTAGCCTATAATATAAAAGTAATTTTATGTAGCAGAAATCTCTATAATATGCTTAATAAATACTTATAATCTTATAAATTATAAAAAATATAAATATATAATTTTTTATTTAAAATAATAAGTAGTAAAATAACATCCCAAAAGGTATTGGAGAGCCAAAACTTTCATATGAAGAAAAACATTATATAATGACTGCCATCAAAATCTCTTAGTTAATGATAATGAGTTACCAGAAGTGCAGAAATAATATTTAAAACCTTATCATTCACAAATAAATCCACAACAAGTTGCGTAACTTTCCCGGCTGTTATCAGTTTTTATTTTAAAAAATAATATTTATATTATTAAGCAAAATAAATAAAATTGTGTGGCGCCATCTGTTATGAGATTTTGTTATAAAAAATCTTTTTAAATTTTAATTACTATAAAGTCGCAAAAAGCTTTATTTTAAGGATAGAGATAACGAGTTAAATAAAATTTTAAAACAGTGCAAATGTTAATAACGAATGAAATTCTCATTAAGTCTTACCCCTCTCAAGATCTGAATGTGACAACCCTTTATCTTCTCAACTTCTCGACCTTTAGACCTTTAACCACCAAAATTTAATAGCATCAATGCCCCTCATATGCAAGCTTCCGTGACAAATTTCGTTTCTTAAATTAAGCATTACCTCATCTTGAGAGGCGGCCGGATGGCCGAGCGGTCAAGATGGCAGCCTACCGTTCTGGGGGACCCGGGCTCGAATCCGAACGGGTCGAAAAATCCCCAGGAATTTTTCGGGGGGTGGTCCGTTCGGATATGTCGGGCCCCGCCCGTCACCACCTGGCAGCCCCATTGTGGGCCTGGCCGAACCCATAATAGACTTGCAAAAAGAGGCCCTCTTAGTGCCCACAGGGTGGAAAGAGTTTAAAAAAAACCTCATGTTGAGATATTAATTAAGCGAAATAGACGTCAACACACATACGTATCCACGGGTCATATGCTCGAGTGATGAAGGTGGCAGCCTAATGCTCTGGGGAACCCGGGATCATATCCGAAGTTAGTCGAAGAATCCCCAGAAATTTTTCAAGAGTGATCCGTCTGGGTATGTTGGGCGTCTTCCCTCACCACCCGGCTGTCCCATTGTGGGCCTAGCCGCACCACAGTGGGCTTGCTAAAAGAGGCCAACTTTAGTGCCTCAGAGCAGAAAGAGTTCTAAAAAAATACATATCCACGAAATTTTTTCCGTTTTTGACCTTTTTCCATTTGGGAGATCTCAAAATTTGGCGATTTGCAAAACACCTCGGGGGATAAAATTTGACACGATTTTAGTACTTTCCCTTATTACGTATTGCCGGGAACAGCCGGGAGAGTAAAAGTCACAAAGATATGGATGAGTTTCGAATCCGGATGTCACAGACACGTTTTTCTATTCACTAGGCATTCATCCGCATCATCGTTAATCGCTTGATCACAAAGCAAATAAATAAACTACATAATAATACAGCAGTAATAATAAAACTTATTTAGATCTTCAAAACCTCAAGAAACTGTGGTAAAGATGACCAAAAATAAAAACAAATGAAAATGTATAGCGTCTTCATTTTTGTCTCTCCGTCCTGAGAGCGCTTTTTCATGTTTTTTACTTTCTGTTCTGTGGACACCAAGAAGGCCTTCTAATCATATTCATCGTGGATTCAGTCAAGCCCATAATAGAGTCTCGGCCGGTAGTGAGGGACAGGAACCGACATATCGAGATAGACCGCCCTGAAAAATTCTTGGAAATTTTCGGAATTTGATTTCAAGTCTTCCGATTGCCAGGGTGATACTTTAACCGCCCCAGACATCTACCCTGGAGCACTAAGACAATATATTTTTTCTATGCTTGTTCTGAATTTGGCCAGTTCGTTATCGAACTCACGATAGGCGAGATGTGAGGCAGGCGGATTTATTTTAACTCTTTCCACCCTGTGGACACTAAGAGGGCCTCTTTTAGCAAGCCCATTACGTGTTCGGCCAGGCCCACAATGGGGCAGCCGGGTGGTGAGAGAATGGGCCCGACATAACCGGGCGGACCACTCTTGAAAAATTCCTGGGAACTTTTCGATCTGTCCGGGTCTTCTAGAGCGGTAGACTGCCGCCTTGACCGCTCGGGCAGCGGATGATGAGGATGAAGTAGACATATCTGAGACAGAGTAATATTAAATTTTTGAGGTTATTTACACGGATCAATCCGCCAGCCTATTGCCCCGGATCCTCAAATAATGTAGTTTCAGGCCTTAACCGCTTTATCTGCTGTCTAAAAACTGGCTTTTAACATGACTAGAACAAGAAACACATATACAGTATTAATAACTAGCAGATGAGCCCGGCGTTGCTCAGACAAAAAGTAACGGTAGCAAAGATTAAGATTATTAGATTATAGCCGATTTTACCGGTTTTCATCGAGTGCAAGAATTAGGTCCCACTCTTCCGAGACTAATTAGAGAATTTTTAGATATCCTCTTACTACACCGGAATAACGATAAATAAGACTCACTGCAACCACTAACCGGTGCGTAGTATCACTAACAAGTAAGTGATAAATAATAAACGTTTTCGTAATTCTTTTTGAGTTCTTCAGATTTAATAAATTCGAAAAGTAAGCCGGATCTTCCAGAATCATTCATAAATATAAATTCGAACATAAAATCGAACATAAAATCGAACATTAAAATATTATATATTTTTTATATATTTTGTCTGAGGACTTAGCCTATTAATAGGACGTAATACACTGGCGTTTTGGCTTTAGCAATCGAAGAAAAAATCATATTCAGAGAAATTAACAATCTTTATTGATCACCTTATATTATACCTGTACACACTTTACACACTTTCTTTGTGTTTCGGACCTTCAGGTCTCATAGACAAAATATATAACAAATAGAAAATAAGGACATAGAGGCATATAAATTCAGAGGAAGAGTTCTAATAAAGCGAACTTATGCGCATGCACTCCCTGTGTCAACTTTTCATACGACTAGCAGACCCCGCGCACGCGTTGTTGTGGCTCAAAATGCATCTATTATAAATTTATAACACTTCCCCCGTGGGGGGGGGAATTTTTCGAAAAATTTCTTCTTAGTGTACATTCTGTTGACGTACCCTATTAAAACGCAATCAAAAACGCAAAAACCCGCATCTAAAATAATATAAATAGAAGCAGAGTTCTTTACGGTAAGCCTTAATCCTAACCATCTCCCTTCAGCGGGGTTGAATTTCGACATGTATGTTAAATAAAAACACGTGCGTATTCTAATGCAGCGTTGTGTCAAAATTTCAAAGGAATCGGTAGGAACAAACAAACATTATATTTTTATCTATATAAATAGATAGAAGATGATCTGCTTTAGTTCATTTTCACAGAAAAGCGTAATACCTCACAGAAAAGCAAACTTAGGGCGTCGTACTCGTAGCGCCATCTGTTGGACATAAAAGCCTTAACCATAAATGATATCATTTAATTTATATGAATGTTTAACGGAATAATATACAGCCTTGTCCACCCTGAAGTTCCATTCTAAATATTGGTGAAAGAATTTTTGAAATCGGATGAGTAGTTTCGGAGATTACCTGCTGCATACAAACTTACATACAAACATTACTTCTTTATAATATTAGTATAGATGGAACACTAAATATTGTTGAGAATTTTTAGAAGGAGTCTAAAAATATATTCGATTTCCCGCATAAATGCAAAAAAGGCATCTAAAATAGTGTGAGAAGCCGGGGCAAATGGGAGTTTCTCACTTGTCACTTAATCGGCTACGGTAGGGTTGCCATCTCAGAACTTAGTTTCGCCCGGAGACGATGATTTAAGAAATAGAAAAAAACCCATATGCCTACATATAGTTTTTTTATTTATATAAATCCCATAAAAACAATTAAGTGTTAATCGTGCGTCATTAAAGGTTGATTAAAATCGCGATAAAATTTTTTCGCGCGGGTAAAAATTTTTTAATTAAAAAAAAAAATATATATATATATACAGTACATTCATACACAACATTCTTTAGTATATTATTTCAAAAATTAGGAAAATAATAGGCTTGTAAAAAATTTTTCAAATCATTTAATATGTTTCTTATATGTCAATTATATAAGTTTAATTTCTGTTTCTTACAAATATTGCTATTATTTTGCATTGTGTATATATGTCGTAGGCAAATCGGAAAATCATCTATTTGCTATTCAACCTGACATTCCTTAGGCATTTTGCATTCAGCTACAGAGTATTAGGGAATTAAGAAAGTGAACTTCAGTTTGTTTAATTAACCTGATCAATTCTAGGCTTATTGTAATACACTGAAGACATGCAAGGCTTATTACCCAAACAGCAGATAGATGTCTAAGTAAGATTATTATACACTATGAAGAGTTCCAAATCTTCTTCACTATGAAGAGTTTGTAAAATTTCTGGTGAAATATTTGTTGACTCTAATCCTAATTTTGGTTCTGATCCAAAAAGTGCTGTATACAGACTTCTGCCTAAAACTTGATACTTAGAAGAGTTCTTTTGCCACTGGATGAAATGGTACCTATTACCCAGTCTGTACTACAGTCTTGGATGGGTGATACTGGTATCACCCATCCAAGACTGTATGTTCAGGGTCATTATTTTACATTCAGGCCATATAACTGAAAGTTGCTAATGACATTAGCCATGAACACTTTTCTGTTGTCACTCTGCAAAATATAAGGCACACCAAAATATTTTTACATGTGTAAAACTTACTTTTCAGAGAAAATAACATTTTATCACAACCTCCATGACCTGTTGAGCAATGATATTGAAGTAACACATCAAAATATCCCTCAATAGGAAGAATTATCACAAAAGGATCGTCATTGCTTTTTCTTTTCTTAATTAAAACTCGATTCTCTCCAATCTCCATTGTATTATATTTCTTAATTAGTCTGTACTGCTTGCTACTTTTCTTCTTGTCAGGGTTTCTTGAATCTAAAATTTCACAGACCACTTCATTTACACTTGAAGTTGTCTAAGGTTTTTTTTTTTTATTATGTTGTCATTCTTACTATTGTATTCTTTAATTTTTTCATTAAATTTCAACTTCACACAACATATTTCTTCTTCGGAGCCATTTATAGTATCATTGGCCCAAATATTTTCTTCTCCAACAAATGTAATTTCTATACCATCTCCATTTCTAAGTCACTCTAAATACAAACACAACACACACACACACACACACAATGAAATGTAATTCTACTAAATGTTAACTCAAAAAAAAGCAACTGCGACTGTTACATGCATGTTAACAAACCTGGGCAAAATTAAGTTTTCAACAGGTGCTTGACCAATCATACTAACACAAAAAGGGGGAAAGGGATGTTATACTAGCACAAACATCCAGTTCACAAAGCACCAATTTCAGTTTACAGTAGCATGTAATTTCCCATTTCCTGCAGTCAAAACCATTCAAAAAAGTTNGAGAAAATGAATAATCAAAGTAAGTTAGATTATCTTATAACTTATTCATAAACATCTTATGGATGCTAATAAAATTATTTTACACTAAATTACGATAAGGATTGCTCTTACATCGTCTCGTTTCAACGAAATAATTAAAAGAGATTATCAATTAGTTTAATAATTAAACCCTCGAGGCTTTCAACCGATAATACTGTTTTTACTTAATTTTTATTATATATTAAACTAGCAAACCACGCCACGCGTTGTTGTGGCTCAAAATGTATCTATTATAAATGTATAACACTTCCCCCGTGGGGAAATATCGAAAAATCCCTTTTTAGTGTATATTCTCTTGACGTACCCTATTAAAACGCAAAAAAACGCATCTAAAATAGTATAAATAGAAGCAGAGTTCTTTACGGTAAGCCTTAATCCTGTCCATCTCCCCCAGTGATGGGAATTTCGGCATGTATATTATATAAAAACACGTGCCTATTCGAATGCAGCGTTGTCAAAATTTCAAAGGAAACGGTAGGAACAAACGAACATTACATTTTTATTTATATAAATAGATAGAAGATGATCTGCTTTAGTTCATCCTCACAGAAAAGCGTAATGCCTCACAGAAAAGCAAACTTAGGTCGTCGTACTCGTAGCGCCATCTGTTGGACATAAAAGCCTTAATCCTAGATGATATTTTTTATCTATATAAATAG
>NW_019384633.1:505436-603396 GCF_000671375.1 Centruroides sculpturatus
ATAAAAAAATTTCTCACGCCAACTTCAAAACTCAAACAAGTCACTGTGAACAAACGACTAAGGAAGAATAATTAATGGGTTGATACGTTACACATTAATAATAGTAAATATTAATTAAATAATTAATTATTTATTATATACCAACTATCAGATCTTCTTAAAAAGACTTGTTAACAGTGGCGTAGCGTGGGTGTCAGCCCCCTTATTTAGGTATCTCAATTTAAAAGACTAAATTTCAGTTTCGTCACAGAATAAGTAATGAAAAATTCCGTGCTCGTTTCAATCGGTCCAAATCGTAGGTGCGACAAAAATATGAAATGAAATGGTTCAAATTTTTACAAGATATTACTATTATTCATTGTGAAATTTTGTCGCCCCCTAAAAGTGCCGCACCCACTACGCTACGCCACTGCTTGTTAATTAGAAATAATAGCAATGTCAACGTATTAAAATTCAGCAATGAGATGCATATCATTCCTGAAAAAAAGGTTAAAATTTTCTGTGGCCTCATCTGTTATGAAAGTTTCTTTTAAAATTTCATATTATCAGTTATTATAAAATTGCAAAAAGTTTAATTTTCAGGGTAGAAATAAGTTTTGAAAAGTTTGTAAATGCTAATAATGTGTAAACCATCATTAACCACCCATATAGGCATAATAAATTTTCTTACTCTTTCTCCTCATCTTTCCAATCTCTAACCACCAAAATTTCACAGTATCACTGTCGCTCGTCTCCAAATCCCCATGCAAAATTTCAAAACGTTTCGACAAAAGGCATAATTAAACTTCAAGTCATGCCTCTCATACAAACACTAACATCAACATATACCAAGGGTGGCCAAGCTTCTTGATAGTCCGAGCCATTTTTCAAAATTTGAAATTTTTCGCGAGCCGCAATTAAATACGTATTAAAAAGGTATGCAAAAAATTCNTATTTTATTACATCAATAATAAAAAATATGTTAGCCTTTGACGTATGATGTTGTTAGTCATTTGTTAAAAAATATTTTGCACAAGTTTACTTGATGGCATCTTATAACATCCAGTGATGAACCGGGAGTGGGCCAAGGAGCCCTGGCACCCCCAAAGTAAAGAAAAAAAAAAACACTAGTAAATTTTCAAAAATATTTTCCTAATTAAAATTCATTTTGTTATTTATATTGTGTCATGTGTTCTATTTCTATCTTACTTACAAATAATAAGTCAGATAAGGTAGGAATTTTACTGAATTTGCATTAAAAATTTTTATCCATTCAACTTGGCACTGCCAAGTTTAAATCTGAGTGCACCAATGACATCATCCATCAAATAATTTGTAGAATAAAACTATTTGGAGAGAAGGATCATACTGTTCGTAAATCTTACTAATAGATTGTGAAATTAATTAATGACTTGCCAGATCCGTGTAGTAAATGTATTTTGTGAATTTCTTGTTATGACTGCAACCACGACGCATTGTTAGAAAATTTGAAAGTATTTTAAACAATATATAGTGATATTGGACCCTGGATTTATATTTGTGGACGAACTTTGCAAAGCCATGATGAGCACAAGAGATAGGTTCGGCCAGAGAGAAATGGCAGAATTTCTAGAAGATACGAAAGTTCATGAATATGCAGTAGCGTAGCGTAGTGGGGACTGCAGGGGCGGCCCGCCCCCGGGCGGCACTTTTAGGGAGCGGCAAAATTTCACAATAAATAATAATAATATCTTGTAAAAATTTGAACCATTTCATTTCATATTTTTGTCGCACCTACGATTCGGACCGATTGAAATGAGCATGGAATTTTTCATTACTTATTCTGTGTCGAAACTGAATTTTAGTCTTTTAAATTGAGATACCTGAATAAGGGGGCGGCGAAATTTTCCTCCGCCCCAGGCGGGTGGCACCCACGCTACGCCCCTGTGAATATGGACAGTTCAACTACATAGATTATGTCACTAAAGTGTCAATGAAATAAATTGCGATTTCCGACCCCCCGACTTAATTAAACTTATATATAATAAAATCTATTAATTAAAAAAATTAAAAAACTATTGGAGGTCGTTTTTGATATCAGAAACTAGCTTTAAATAACTTTACTGAAGGAAAATCCGTGCACTACAACGTTAGAACGATGAATGAAATTTGATATCAAACTCCCATTAAAAAACAATTAAAAAACAATTAAGCGTGAATCGTGCGTCATTAAAGGTAAATTAAAATCGCGATAAAATTTTTTCGCGCGGGAAAAAAATTTTGAAAAAATTGGAGACTTAAAAACATTCCAAAAATCCAAAAAACAAATTTTTTATGGGTCTAAACGCCCGAGTTTTATGTAACGCTATCTAACTTGCCCGAGATATCTCGGGCTTGGGACTTAAGGCGAAAGTCTGTGTATTATAATTTTGTTACGGTCCGAAATTAAAAATTGAAATAACTTTTAAACTAGTAATCATTTTAATACAGTAGAGTCCCGAAAACTCGGCACTCGATAACCCGGCAGTCTGGATAACTCGGCCACACCCTGGCAGGCCAAAAATCTCTAGTTAATTTTCATTATAGACAACTTTATGTTTCATAAAATATTTTTTGAGGTCTGTCTTGTCGGGTAAATTAATGTACACTGTGTATTTATTAATTTTCATTTTCATGTAGTAAAAGCTCTATGCCTTCATAAAGGATGTACTTTTCCTTTGTTTAAGGGTATTTGGGCAGTTTATTTTCTGTTGTATTCTCAAGCAAACAATACATACAAGTATAGTACAATATTTTCTGAGGAAACACGCATACTTATCCTTTTTTAATTCCATTCCTGATAACCCGGCATTTTTAGAGTTGCCACCTCAGAACTTAGTTTCGCCCGGAGAGGATGATTTAAGAAATAGAAAAAACTCATATGCCTACATATAAAGTTTTTTTATTTATATAAATCCCATAAAACAATTAAGTGTTAATCGTGCGTCATTAAAGGTTGATTAAAATCGCGATAAAATTTTTTCGCGCGGGTAAAAATTTTGAATTAAAAAAACATCCAAAAATAATATGTATATATATTTTTTGAGGGTCCAACAGACCGTTTGTTATGTAATGCTATTTAACCTGTTCAAGTCTAACTCTAACTATAGGGCCTATACTATAACTTATCATTAATCATCAACCAACAAGAACACTGATTATCAAACTATCAGCTATGTACGCTATATCATTTCACTCTTAATTAATTAATAGACATCTCTTGACAGAACAGTCACAAGAAAGAGTACATCTACAGAGCATGCAGCAGCACTGCGCCTATGCCAGTTATAGACGTTATGTTTTTAAGCCAACGACTACCACACTAGTAATTCGGTACACGGGGGAAGAAATATATGCGACGGTTTGCATATAATTTTGTACATATTCATTTCAACTTGCACAACCCGGAGAAATATTAATTAAATCCGGAGCCCGGAGATAACTCACTCAATCCCGGAGTCTCCGGGTCAAACCCGGACAGGTGGCAACCCTAGTCATTTTCACAAACTCGGCCACCCTTCGGTCCA
The DNA here is from genome assembly GCF_000671375.1 of Centruroides sculpturatus. Lineage (NCBI taxonomy): Eukaryota > Metazoa > Arthropoda > Arachnida > Scorpiones > Buthidae > Centruroides > Centruroides sculpturatus. Next base: position 508,961 of record NW_019384633.1, read on the forward strand.
CATTAGGCCGAGTTTTCGAGATTCTACTGTATAAAAATTTACTAAAATGTATTAAATTATATTTAAAATCTGTAGATATAAGTAATTTTTATAGCCTTTTTTACCTAAAATAAAAAATAACAGGTGTGTTTATACATTTGTTACAGACCAGAATTCGGTGTATATTTATAGTAACTACAGAAACTTCCTCTAAACTCCACATTTNTGTGAATATTCATCTTCAGAATCAATGGAGCAATTAAGATTTAGTGAATAGTCACTATTATTATTATAACGATGAAAATGTTGTTTTAACGCGCATTTTGGTGTAAAAAATAGGATATTTTTGTTAAATATAAAACTGACAGAATGATAGAAAAGATTGATTTATCGCTTACATTGATAACTATCGGTTATAAATGGAATGATTATTAATTGTATAGTAGATGATAACATAATCGATGATGATTAATCATTATTTCGATTATAAAAATAAAGAAGAGACCTACTTTCTGTTCGTAAAGATAAAGTGCAGCATATACAACGACATATATAGTCATAAAAACTGCTATTTTTGCAGCTGTAATGGATCGTAGACGTCCTCTAGTTACAGTATATCCTTTCCCAATTAGAATGAGTAAGAGTAGGAATATAAGAGTGCTTATAGCTTCTAATAATTTACCTAAAATAAAAAATAGAAATTCATCTTTAATTCTTATTACAGACTAGAATTCGGTGTATATTTATAGTAACTACAGAAACTTCCTCTAAACTCCACATTTTAAACATTTTTTTAGAAATTTAGAAAAAATGTCTAAAAATTTAGAAAAATTTAGAAAAAGGTACTTATGGGTTGAGGACTCCTGTCGGAAATTGCAATTTTTCCGAAAGATTTTTCCGAAATGCAAGTTTTTATTTTTCAATTTTACTAGTCTACTGTTATTTAGTTAATTACATTCAAAAACGCAATTTTAATCGCAATTTCCGGTTAGTTTTAATATTTAACAAATTTCAAAAACTGCTTACTTGAGCAGTAACAACTTAATTTTGTCTTCAAATACTAAAAATAAAAAGAACCATCGGACGAAAAAATTTTTATTAGCCTATTGTTAATGTAAGGTTAACTCTGGTGTAGATTGGGCCTAAAATCCGACTTCTGACGCCAGTGTAAGTTTGCCGACGTTAAGGGGGAATAAAGTCTATCTCGCGTCAGAATGAGCCTAAGGGAAACCGCGTATGTGGGCGGTGGCGATGGAGGCAAATGAAGTACAAGTGTTTTACAAAAAAAAACCCGTTTCTTTGTTCGAATTCATGCTTACATCGATATTGGACAATTCCAAATCTCGGTGCTCCTGTGAACGGCGAAAGTTCGGGTGATCGGTCGCAGCCGGGGCGGACGAGAAGGATCACTGGACGATACAGATGTTCGTTGTTAAGCTGCGGCGTCCTGGGTGATTGGCGGTTGCACAACACAATCTAAATCACAACGGTAGGCTTAAAATGCAAGACTCGCACGAGAAAACCCTCCCTTGTTCGTTCCACGTGCAAAACAACGTGTGTTCAAGATGACATAAACGAAGATTTCTCTGTAAAATAATTAACTCTTTGTGGTTACCCTTAAGACAATGACAAGAAATATGTTTATGAAAAGTGAATGTTTATGAATTTATATAAGTTTAAAACAGGTTAAGTAAAAAGTTGCAATGGAGAATGTTGTTGTTAGAACGAATTTACAAATTGTCTTATCTTTCTTTCTCAATAAATAAACAAATATGGTTAACGACGGAATATCGGAAGTGGCTATTTTGTTTTCGAGATGACGTTTTCGCTTGCTTGCTATGAATACGGGGGCGTAAGGCTACCGTTCACTTGTCAGGACGTCTAATTGGCTCTCAAATTGTCAGGCGAGTGGATAGAGAGAATTTGGGGTCGACGATAAGGTGAAGGGCGTGATCGAGTAAAGGAGTCTACCATATTTATAACAAATAAAATAACAATTTATGAAAAATAAGCAAAATGACAAAAGACTACACAAAGCTCTTTTCTATACCGACCTAGAGATAGTTTTACAGTTCTTTCATATCTCTGTATAGCCGTCCCCTTGACGATTCTGAACGATCCAAGGGTTATAATCCAGTTTCGGCACAAATTACATAAAATCGCGACTTAAGCGGAATTCAGCGGGTTCGGAAGATCGGCGCGATGTCGTCTATCCGGCGTTTGTTAAGATACTCCCCGAGAGGGGGTAAGAACGGTCTTTTATAGGTTTTGTGGGGAATTTCCACCACGTGATCGGATGTTCATGAGTTAAAGGTTATAGGTGATCCTGGGATCTACAACAAATGACGACATTTAGATGCTAACTGTAAACCTTCTTGCAAGACGAGATGCAAGTTCTGCAGAGAACAATGGATGTTGCTAGTTAAGACCGGAAAGTTTACCGGGCAAGATCGTTTTTTCTTTTAGGGCGTTACATAAACGAAAGTTTAATTAATTAACATTTTTGTTAATAAAAGATCGGAATGTTCGTCATAAGAATTCCGGATCTCACACTTGCAAATGATTGGCTGCTTAAAATTTGCAATCGCTTTTCGCTTTTGGTTGTGTGGGTCAATTTTGCTAAGCGAATAAAAATTGCTTTTCGCATTCGCTTTCTCTATTTGCTCAGTGTGAACTAAGCTTAACAAGTGCAGAGATCGTTTCTTTCTTTCCGGCTCCGCCTCAAAGACGACAAAGTTGCGCGATGACCTGAGGAACCCGAGATCGAACCCGAACGGGTTAAAAAAACCCATAAAACTTAGCTTCGTAGTCTGATCGTGTATGTCCCTCATCACGTGGCTACCTCATTGTGACTTAATCGAATTCATAACGGGAGTGTTAAAAAGCCTAATTATTAATTCGCTTTTTAAAGAGTTAATTAAAGAAAGCAATTAAAAATAACAAAGTTTTAATATTAATACTTAAATTATAATGTTATTTAATTTTAAAATATCGACAAATCAATTTAAAGTGAAAAACATTTTTTTTCGTTTGATCTCTCAATCCGGCAACACTTAACGGATTTCATTTTGATTAGCGCATTGAGCTGTTATAGCTTCGTTTCTGGTTTTTTCAGTTTAAAAACCGAAATGGAAACCACTTCTAGTGAATGCAATGCTCGTCCTAAAGTTTACTTTGACATTAAAATCGGAGAAGAGAAAATCGGAAGAATTGTTTTCGAGTTATTCACCGATATAGTACCAAAAACAGCAGAGAACTTCAGAGCTTTGTGCACGGGAGAAAAAGGAACTGGAAGCAAAGGAAAACCACTTCATTATAAAGGTTGCAGCTTTCATAGAATAATCAGGCAGTTTATGATACAAGGAGGCGATTTCACAAATGGCGATGGAGCTGGTGGAGAAAGTATCTATGGTGAGAAATTCGAAGACGAAAACTTCCAACTAAAGCATGATAAGCCTGGACTTTTAAGCATGGCTAATGCCGGACCCAATACTAATGGCTCTCAGTTTTTCATCACAACCGTTCCGACTCCCCATCTGGACGGAAAGCACGTCGTCTTCGGTTGCGTCTATAAAGGGATGAGCGTGGTCAAGGCACTGGAACAGGTCGGCACTGGCCAGAACGATGCTCCGACGGAGCATTGCGTGATAGAAGACTGCGGCCAGTTTGCTCCCGGAGTCTCAGATTTTGGCCTGTGCGAGTGCGATGGCACCGAAGACGTGTATCCGCCTTTTCCGGACGATTCTGACCTGGACTTCACGCAGCTGGATGCTATCGTGCAGATCGCCAACGCCATCAAATCTTCTGGTAATATATACTTCAATAAGGAAGATTTTGTCACTGCCAATTTAAAATATAAAAAGGCACTCAGGTATCTCAACAGATTACACGAAGTTAACGATTTGAAAAAGGAAGAAGAGAAAAAATTGTCTTCGATAGTGTTACCGTGTATACTGAATAGTGCAGCCTGTAAAATTAAACTAAAACGATATGATGCGGCCATCGAAGATTGCAATGAGGCCCTTGACATAGAATCACAGAGTTCCAAAGCCCTGTTTCGACGCGGTCAGGCGTATCACGGCAGTAGGGATTACGAACGAAGTCTGGCAGATCTGCATGAAGCTCTACGATTGACTCCTAACAATAAAGCTATTATTGCAGAAATTACTGCAGTTAAAGGTGAAATACAAGCTTATAAAGCCAAAGAAAAAAAGGCTTATGCAAAGTTATTTGCATAAACATATACATGTTCTTCTAACTCAATTAATGCATTTTTTGAAAAATTTAATCTTTTTAAAATGTCTATTAATTGATATTGTTATAGTAATATTGTGAATATATGCTTTGAAAATTTACACCTGCAAACAATTCGAAAAGATGTATGCAAAGAGAGATGACGGTGACGATAATTAAAACTTGCACGTGTTCCAAATTAGTTGTAAATTTTTTATGTTAAAATTTTATATTGAATGGCACATTGATAGATAAAACTATTTTAAATTATTAGATTTATATTCTAAATATGTAAAAATCAAATGGAACTGATGTAGAATATGAAAATATAAAAGAAAAAATATATATATATTTGTCCTCCTCCAAATATTTTTCAATAGTTTTCATATTGAATATAAAACAATAGATAAATAAAATAGTTTGTGAATGAAGTTAGAGAATGCTTCCAATTTTTTTGTTAATATGCTTATATGTTGCCTGATAAAACTAGCTGCTGTAGGTTGCTACAAGCAATTTCCACTTTAGAAAGAAACAACTATTTGTTTATTTGTAAATATGTTTATATTATTACTAATTTTGAGTAAATGATTATAAAGCATCCAATGATACATTTATTTTCCAGTCTAAAAGTTACAAATTTCCCATTTTTGTGTAGCCATATACAGTGTGGTGCCTCGAATAACGGACTTTCCGTTCGGCAGTTACGTGAGGCGAACAACGGTCTTTCTGCAAACAAGTTCTAATGATGTTTCCACTCTTTTGCCGTTGCCAATGACAATTGGCTATTTTTATAATATGTTAGTATTATTAGAATATATTATTAGTATATCTGAAGTACAGAGCTCCTGTTGGGATTCGGCTTGCTCCCTTGTTTATTACGTACATCACCTCAGTGCAGGGTATTTATATTGAGGCCAACAGGATCAATGACCTCTACAATCACACCCTTGCCCATCATTTCTGACAGGTGTTGAAGAAGAGAGAGAAACTGACCACCTTGGACATGTTTTTCAATAAGTTGCCAAAAAACAAAGGATGGAACAAGAGATGACCCTGCAAGCTCCGGTAGCCTTTCCTGAATCTAACTCCGATTAAAAAATAATAAAAAGAGACCTGCTGCAATGTGTGAAAAGTCTGTATCTGTATGAATGTGTTCCTCCACTTCTCCTCACAACATCTGACTACCCGGCATAATTGGTGACTGCTCCATTTTCATTTTTTTATGGTACAGTACGGTTATTTTATGCTGCGGAACAAATTATATGTTTTAACATATATTTCTATGGGAAAATGCGTTTCGTATAACGGACTTTTCACTTAACGGACGTGCACCTGGAACAGATTAAGTACGTTATACGAGGCACCACTGTATGTTTTGTCTTCAGTATTACCAAATTTTAATTAGCCATAGTGTAATAAAGTGAAAATTGCTAATGTCTTTTAATTCAAAGCTTTGTCGGGCAATATTTAATTTATCTGCAATATAATTTGATTTGTTTTTAATGATGTCAACATTAATGGTTACATGAAAATTGTCTTAAGTAATTTAGTGTTTCCAAAATATCCTTTCTTTCAAATGACAATTTTTGGGTTAACTTTCTGAATGATTTTATCCACAAAATAAAGATTATATCAAAATTTATTTAATGTTTGTTTTTCATAATTAAAATTTATAATAGTTTTTGCATCTTTAAACGTTGTTATTCAGATATATTTTATAGGGAAATTTGATTGTTATGCTTTCCAGCAGCACAGTAATTTTAAGGATAACTTATGTTTATAATATAATTGAAACATTTCATACTTAACTTTTATATATAAACTGTTCTGTCTGTTAAATTTTAGGAGTATGTTTCTGGAAAAACTTATTGTAAATGATTGAAAGTTAATTTGAATTTTACAAAATATGCTACAATTTCCATCTCAAATTGGAATTGGCCTGTAAAACAAAATCAATCACAATTTCATTTTTAAGAGAGACTCAAAAACAATATTTGATTAAAATATTTACAAGAAATGGAAATTTATTAAACTAGTTTTAATTTTGTTTTGAAGTGTACTTGTTGTAAAGTAAACTAAAATGTATGAAAAAATATTTTTACATTATGCAAAAACCACATATAAATTAGAAAAGTTTATAAAATACCTATCTAAATTATTTTCCCGTAACTGTTAATACAGAGGATAGCAAGTAATTGTTTACATGTTTATCTGTTGGATGATCTCATTGTGTTTTAGAATTTGTGTACACATGTGATAAAATTCACAATTATAAAATTTAAAACATTTTATTAAAATATATATCNCCTTGACGGGAGGTGCGTCGGACTACTGAGCATGTCGGATTAAAAAACGTCGGACTATAGAGGGACAACTGTAATTTACGTCAACTAGAGTTCCAAGCCACAGTAAATATCATTATTTGGCAAATTTATTAAGTAAAAAAACGTTAAAAAATTGACGCAATTTCCTACTATATTTAATTGAAATTAACGTTATTAAAATGTGTAAAATATAACGATTAAATATCAATTTTCTAATTTTTGGCTAGATCAGCTACCGATCGTATATCAGCTACTAATTCTGCTCATTGCAACAAATGACTTTTGTTTGATAGGCGCCTATTTGCTTCTCAACAGACAAATACGATACAAGACGTTTTGGATGCTGCAGTCGTAAATCTTCTGTAGAAACCGCATTTCATTGAAAAGAAACTATCTCCATACATTCACTTTATTTATTATTTTTAAATTTTACATATCTTCAACACTCCATTTATACGCAAGTTCTTCAAAAGCCTTTCTCTGTGCAATATTATCGAAATATTTCTTCTCAAAACCGTTTGATCGATCTACGCCGTCCCATCTATGACCAGGATTAATATTGAATCTGTTAGGTGGTGCGGGTGGACCTTTATAAGCTTGAACATTTTCTGAAAACAAAAATAAACATTATTTTACCAAGCAATTCTTCCAAATTTTTAAAACGTATTTTTTTATTTTGTTAAATTTTACAAAGGAAACTGATCTCTGTACATGCTATTGTAAATATTTTGAAAACAACCATGAAAATATCAAAAAAGAATTTAAAAGTACATCAAACTTAAGATATAATCTGATTAATTTTTATCAAGGGCATATTTCAATATATTACATATTACAGTTTAATTTTCTATAACCAAACATGTAAAAGTAAATTATCTGTATATTCTATTTTAAGTATTATAAAACAAATTTTTTACTTCTGTAAATTTATGCTTGTAACTTCTAAATAATCTTTTCATAGATTGCATCAAATAATCGATTAGTTAACTTCATAAATTTAACTAATTTATTATTATAAGTAGACATTATTATTATTATAAGTAGACATTAATCATTATTATAAGTAGACATGTTCAATGTTAATTTTATTAATTACTTAATAAAATTTAAGATGTAATAATTAAATATAGAATGATCTTCAAACAAGAATATAAAACTACATGAATATATTACTTATGAATATGTAAATATAAAACTATATGAATATATTCAAATATTTTGAAAGTTGAATTCTGTTTACATCTGTCTAAATTTATAAGTTACCATTGCTTTCTGATGTTACTCATTCTATTACAGCCATAACCTTTTCTAACATATATTCTCGAATGGCCAATGGCCAAGGTGGTTAAGGCATCGGCCTGCCACTCCAAAAGACTCAATCAAATCTAGGCAGTCAAAACATCCAAGAATTTTTTGAGAATTGTTCCTTCCTCATCACCCAGTCATTCTTCATTGTGGGCCTGGCCAAACCCACAAGGATAGACATGACTAAAAACATGCTCTTAGTGCCCACTTGGAGGAAAGAATAATAATAATAATTATATAGTGTGTGATTTTAAAATATGGATAAGATCTTTGTTTTTAATATTTTTCAATTAAAAGAGCTTTTTAGGATTTTAAATCTAATTTAAAATAGCATTTAATTTTTTTGGAATAATGCCAAGATGAAACTATACTGATTAAACTTTGAAAATATTAGTTCCAGTATTATTGAACAGACTTCAAAATTACACATAAGGTTCCAAAAATAATAACTGAATAATAATACATGCAACTTGATTTATTTATTTATGATATAGTCTTTTGTAAGTTAAAATATCATTTTACAACTGATATTTTACAACAGAATTAAACTTAATAATATAGATTAATTATACAGAAATTACGAAATACAAAATTTTTTTGTTACTTTCAATTTTATCCATATTCATAATCAAGGATCTAGAGCAGTGATTCTTAACTGGTGTTCTACAAACTTTCCTCTGGTGATCAATGAAAATATTTTTAATGTTTTATGCAAAATTTATTCTAATATACAAGCGTCTCCTCCTAGCATTGAAATCCTGCTTCTATGCAGGGTCCACTTTCTTGCATGCCCTTCTCCATTTGGTACAGTCCAATGCGTTTATTGGGGTGATGTTCGCCCTTTTTATGTCATCTTGCAGTTGGTCCATCCACCTCATTTTGGGGTGCCCTCAGAGTCGACATCCAGGTGGGCTGAGATGTAATGCTGTCTTCGCCACTGAGTGTTCATCACTACACATAATATTAATATGTCCATATCATCTGAGTCTTGCTTCCCGCATCTTTTCAGATATTGGGGCCACTTTCATGATCTTTTGGATGTCTTCATTCGAGATATGGTCAAGTCAGATAAAGCTGAGGCACCAGCAAAGCATCTTCATTTCCATGGTATGGAGAATTTGTTCATGGCGGGTACTTGATGGCCAACAGATTTGTAGACTTTTGCCTTCAACCTGATCTGCATTCGGCTGTCACAGAGGATACCAGTGCACTGCCGCCACTTTAGCCAGGCTGCATTGGCCTGCACCTTTGCATCCAGAATGGTTTCATCATCATTGCTGATGAGTGAGCCAAGGTATTTGAAGAGTGGGCTTCTTGAGATCTTGTCCCTTAATGTTAATCAGACCTTAATCTAATATACAATATATTACTTTATTCATAGACACTTTCATTGTTCTATTTTATTCAGTACAATCAAGCTAATTAGTTTATTGCTTCATTTTTCACGAGAATAGTAAACATGGAATTGCTTAATGAGTTTCAAATATATTGATGCTAATGATTCTTCTAATAAAAAGCATATGACCATATCCTTGTAATAAAACATATGGTGTTCCATGGTTTCAGAAAGGTTGAGAACCAAATTTAGAGTAAAAATAAGTAATCAAGTGCTAAAAGTAAAGTGATCCTCTAACTCTTAATCTTCAGTTGTGAATAAGACTACAAGATGAAAAGTACTCATGATAAGTACTTCGAAACAAAAAAACTACTTTTTATTTGTTTTTCCAAACAAAAGCATTTGGAAAAACGAATAAAAAGGCTGCATTTTAAAGGTTTTTGTTTCAAGGTGAGTTGTATTTAAGTGTAGTTACAGAAGAGTGTAAATATGGCAAGTTAAGTACTGGTAACACATTACAAATATTGAAAATATGCACAACTTTAAATATGTCTTATCCAAATTACTAAAATATGGCAAATATCCCAAATGGATTATCAAACTACATAACTTTTTGTCTAAATTTTGGCTGAAATTGCATTAGTTCATAGTTAACAAAGTAGGAATGAATAATGAAAACATTCATGTATCGATAGGTAATAATCCATACAAAAAAACAGTTTTCTTATGATAATGGAAACTGTAAAAAAATATAATCCTGTACCATCAAAAGAATCCAAATAGAATTACATAAATAATTGTAAAAAATACATGATTTTACACAATTTCAATAATTCCATTTTATAAGTTGTTATTGTTTAAAAAACTTGTCATTAAATAATATAAAACTTTTTTATTCCATTATTGTTGAAATTATCTACAGTACAGAAAAAATTATTAATAAATTTAACAATGAGTTAAAAATTTATCGTATATACTAATCTGAAATGAATGTTGTTACTGTTCTAAATGTACTTAATACAATAATGTTGAAATAAATTTTTTTCATTCCTGTAAAATTTTTTAATATAATAATATTTTTTTTGTCTTTGTGTATAATTTTAAATAAGCATTAAAAAGATTTTTATAAATAGGTCTGTTTAATTAAACATTTCATATAATTAACTACACATTATTCAGAATATATTAGCTTATGTAACATTTTTTAAAAAACATGTTTAAATTAACACATTATCCACCACAAGATATTACACGTGTGACTCACCAAAAGTTTTCTCTGCTGCTTCAAAGTACAAGGTCTGTGCCTTGACAATTGATTACACAATATACTCCATGGAGTACCAATAGTACTTCAAAGCATTTCTGTAAATTTATGGTACACAAAACTTCTGATTATCCATGTGCACATTTCTATTTGTGCATTGTCAAAATATTAGAATTACTGTAAAATCACAATGTATCATAAGCAACATTTCAATCTTCACTTAGCACATTCCTCCCTCAACTGTCAATTCTAAAAAGCAAAAGTGAGGTAAGTCATTACTATTTTTTTGTAATGACTTACAAAAATTTTTACAGTAGATAAAGTTGATGCTATAAACAGTAATTTAAAAAAAATACACTGGTAGCTCAGGATACAAACGCCCCAGCATACGAAATTTTCAAGATACAACATGAAATTTGAACATATTTTTGCTCCATGATATGAACAAAAACTCACCATACGATGTACATTAGTTCGCAATGCCATTTTCTATTCACTTCTGTTCATTGGTCTCAGTCTGTGTGTTTACTTCATCGTGGAAGGATCTCGCTCGATAAAGGAAATCTTGAGGTATTATCAGAAAGTGACTTATTTTATTGAAAAGAAACATCCCAAAAAGGTTCACACTGGCCGTATTGCTGCTCAGAGTAATGACATTTGCCTAAGTCATTTTAGAAACATTTTAAAAAGTAGACAAAGCCAAACCTCTTTGGATAGATATTTTACCAAGTGACCTCTATCAGTGAAAGTGCTGGTGGAAGTGAAGGAAAGAAAGCAAAAAGCAGTGAATAAAAAATAAAAAAAATATATAAACACTAATTTTTTAACTTTTCTGTTTAAGTTATTGTTACATTATGTTATGTAAGTTAAGTTTTAGTATCATTTCCCTTCTCCCTCTCCTCTGCCACCAGTTTACACCTCCACCAACATCTATCCTCAAAGGTAAAGTGCAAATAAAACTACATTTTTTTTATCAATTATTATTCTATTGTTGTTATTTATACATTTACAACTACAAAACGCATTTTTCAGTGATTTCCTTACTATAGTTATTTTTTTTAATATACTACGTAGCTTTAATTTGAGTGTATTTTTCATGTTGAAATGAATTATTTGGTTTTACATGTAATCGTATGAAGAAAAATGATTCACCTTATGACATTTTCATGATACGATCTCAGTTTCGGAAAGGATTAATTTCATATCCTGAGGTACCACTGTATATCCTACTAGCCCTAAAATTAAAACTCACAGTAATTTTAAAAAATCTAATAATTATACATAGAAATGTTATGTTTATTGACTAAATATGCATTTCAGCTTAAGAAACTTAGGACTCACACTTGCTTTGAATTATAACTCAGTTAAACTGTATATATACAGTACTTCATTTAAAACCTATGAGCAGGGGTGTCCAACCTTTTTGTTTCTCTGGGCCACATTGGAAGAAGTCGAGGAGTTTGGGCCACAAGTATATATAATATATATTTGTGGCCCAATATACAAGTACATTTAAGGATTAACACGTCTAGATTATAATAATAAGTATTAAATCTTTATCACGAAAAAGGATATTTTAAAAAATTATTTCTACAGACTCTTTCAATTTTTACTTAGAAATAGATAAATTCATTTATTATAAAAGAGACAAATGAAAATTTATTTGAAAAACAAATATTTGTTTTATTTGGGTCTCTATTTAATAAAAAGTGATGAAACACCAAGTGCATTTTTATTCAACAAATATATTTATAAATAATATGTAGCCCAAGAAGTAGCCAATGCACAAATGATAATTTCTATGTCAAACAAAAAAAAAAAGTAGCCACATTTGGCGCAATGTAGCCAAATCTTGCAACGTTGGAAGAAATACTAAATAAAGCTGGAGTTGTGACTCAAAGGATTATAGACCCAAATGCAGGGAAAGGAAAGGAGAAAAGATAAAGAAAATTAAGGGTCAATATTTGCAAAACAGAAGATCTATTTAACCTTTCTCAGTATTTTTCATCTTTTGTCCTTTTTCTCCTTTCCCCAAATTTGGGTCCATACTCCTTTGAGTCACAACTTCAGCTTTATTTAGTAATCCTTCCTCATTCACACATCTCCAAGTATTTGAAAATATTTCTTTTCCACTCAAAAATAAAATATGAATAAAGGTTTATGACTTTGTGAAACTTCATTTTTGAGTTTATGCAGTTGAAATAAATAAATAATGAAAAAATTAAAACATTTGTCGGTCTTATTTACATGTTTATTGGGTCACGGGTTGGACACCCCTGGTTTAGAGGGATATTTCAAATTATCCATGATTTCCATGAATATCCAAATAATTGGGAATTTGATGTACTTTAACTTTTCTTAGCATAGCAAACCAAAACTTATTTTTAGCATATGATTTTTTAATTTTTTTATGTTTATGCAATGTATATGTATATTGACTGTACATGTAAATTCATTCATCTAAGTCTTGAGGCATATATATTGTACCTTGGATAAAACTTTCAAAACTAGCAAAGATATTTTTTTTAAAAAACCAACTCAATGAGTAAATTTGAATTTTCTGAAATGAAAAGAACATAAATCTATAGAACAAAGAGAATGGCCCAGGAGGCATGAAAATTATTTCAATGGTGGCAGTTAACATATTAAAGTAACAGAAACCTAAACATTCATTGATTAAATAATATGAAACATACCAGTAGTTTCATCTTGATTCTTTAAATTTTTTTTCCTGATGTAGGCCAACATTGGATCACCTTCCCTTAATTGACTTTTCAGATGATCTTCAAGTTCGGGATCATCTTTGTATCGTGCAAAAGGTGTTTCTTTAAACTCTGGTTCTGCATTATCTTCAATGCTATAATAAAAAACAATGGTTCAAAAATTATTCATTTCTTTAAAAATTATCAAGGGTAGTACAGTAGCACTGCACCTTAATATGATTAATCTTCACTTAGCACACTAACAAAAATTTCCAATCCAAATTATTCAAACCCTAAAAGTCAAACTTTGACCAAGTAACTTTTGTTAGAATCATCTTTCCAACATCTACACAACTCTAGTGATAAAAACTTACTTTATGTACCATAACTCCTTAATTTACACATAGCATGCATTTAAAAAAATGGCAAAATGTCACTATCATAGTCCAAACCATTGCTGATTAGACTGATCTCAAAAAAAGTGCAAGAAGCTAAATCAAATGATGTCATTCCTCAGATGTTGATTCTCTTCAGTAGTGCTAGAGATATTCGCATATTTATTAAACAAATCAAAATCTTTTAAAAATTTTGCCCACCAGTGGCCAAGCGGTTTTCATTCCCTGAACACTGGGAGTTCAGTCATGGGTTCACGCCTCACTTGGACAGGCTGGCTACATGGAGTTTTCCAAGTTTTCTCCACGTCTGTAATGCCTAAATAGGGGCCAGTTTCCCTTAAAAACACGTCCCAGAAGGCATCCTCCCTAGGCAGATCATGTTGTGTTGCATTGCCATAACTAAACATACAAACTTTTAAAAATTTTTGTCACAGTTTAGTATCCTTTACCTCAAACTTATGCAATCATGTTATAAACTTGGTCCAAACATAATTTTATAACGGCATAAGATCACAAATCTCAATCTTATATCTAATTTTAGACAGTTAAAGTTCAAAATTTAACAAAATGAATTTGTTAATAGTGAAATACAATAATTATGACACAAAATTTACAACAGTTTATAATTAACAATTTTCCTTTAAAGTTTAATTAACAGTAACGTATAGAGTGATAGAACAATAAATGCAAATAAAATTTTTACTTGGTTCCAAACAAAATGAATTATTTTAGAAAGCAAAAGAATTTAACAAACTTTTATCCAACAGAAAAATGCTTCTTAACTTCTAACTTACAATTGTAACTTTCTGAAAATCAATCACATATTCATTGAAATGCTCTATCAAGTTTTAGAAGTTTCAAGTTTTTATCTTTAATGATGACTATTGAGCTGGACCCTAAAATGTTACATGACATCCTTTTTATATACAATAGTTTCAAGAAGTACTTTTTTAAAAACTAAATGAAAACACATATTGCCACTTAGGATAGATCTTCAATACACAGGTATCCCTTGATTAATGTGGTTAATTAATCCCTCAATGCTACTGTGTATATCAAAGATACCATATGTGATTAACACAATTATATTAAGTAAAGACAGCTGGCAAAGCCCATGTTAATTAAAACTTCTGCCACATATATAAATAGGTTGCTGTAATTAATTTTGTGCATTAATCAAATCCTCCATTAAGCAAGGGGTTTGATTAACTGGGCTAGAGCTGCTAGAAATAGTTCTGGAACTTGGAGTTTGAAATGGCTTTTAGAGTTCTTATCACATTTTTTTTCTATGGCTTCTGTCTTTGAAACCTTTTTCCTTCAACACAGTTTTCAATTCCAGAAAAAGGAACAAGTAAGAGGAACCCAAACATGGCAAATGCAGAGGATATTTGACCAATAGGACATTGTGTTCAGCCAAGTACTGGTTTATAGTCAGTGTCATAACATGACACATTGTATTAAAGAAACGATGACTTGAACTGCCATTTTTTTGGATGCCTTCAGCAGTTTGTGGACTTCTGACCATTTTCCTCACAAAAAATTTCATTGCAACATTGCTCCTGTAGGTCCAACAGTTTGGAATGCAACACTGGCACTAGAGATGGTCTCTCTTTTTCCTGTCTCTCTGCCACCACACACAAACCACTAAGATAACATCTAATATGCAAACACCCTAATGGCTAGTCTATTACTGGGGTACAACATCTATCCACTAGAACTTTTCATTTTTCGTAAAAAAATAATTCTCATAATTATTGATTACATCTTCTACATTCAATACTGAAGCACAGCAACCAATGATTGGTTACAATGTTTGCCACTCTAGCCACCTTGAAAAGCTTTACACAATGAATATTTATTGAAGCTCTCTCATTTAGTGGTTGCAAAGTTATAAGTGTTTATTTGCTTAAAAAAACAGAAATTTTTTTAAACATTTACCTTATTTACAATGATTTTTTCTCTACCCTATCATAAAAAAATAATCATTGATGCCACAGTGATGAAATTGTAAAAATGATGGCAGGACCTTTCTAGATGATATTTTTTTGTATTGTGATATTGATTGGTCTAGATTCCTTAGTTGCAGACTTTAATTTAAAAACAGTAATATTTGGAAAAATGCATATTGTGAATAGCTCATTTTTGAGCAAATATAAATTTTACCAAGCTGCAATATAACTCATTTAAAAGAGCACTAAATTGAGCAATTTAATGTAAGACGATAAATTAAGACTCTACAACCAATAAATGGTGTGAAGTATGGCTAAGCAATAAATAACAAACTTTTCATAACCTCTTCTGGGTTCTTCGTTGCGTTTTCTTAATTCTAAATAAGCTGGATCTTCAAAATCATTCAAGAATATAAAATTCAAATATAAAATCAAACAGTAGATGAAGAGTTCAAATAAAGAGAATTTCTGTGCATGTGTTCACTGTGTCACATCAAACACTAAATATTGCTGTCAAGTAAAGCATGCCACACCATTGATAGACACATCTCTTCCTTAAAATTAATGCACATGGATTTGCATTAAGCCTTAAAAATCTCAACAGCCTCTAACCACTTGTTCTGTGTGACACATAAATTTTAAAGAGACCGCTAGGGGTCGGAAGTGTTAAGTGGTGTTGTACATGTGCTCCGTGTTTAATTGCGATTTCTTGGACATAAAGTGTATTATGAAGGTGTAAATTATTTATCGCTAAATTCAGGAGGACAAGCGCTCTCGGTTAGTATTGTTATTTTTATATTCGGTGGACTTTCGTTCGAGTTTTCGAGGCCCGAAATTTCGGTTTTGGGCAAGTTCTCCAACGTGTTTAGCTCTTTATTTCGTTCTTTTGTCTGCGGGTATAGACTCTTTGAATTGTTATTATAATTATAAATATAATTATTTTGACGGTGAGATACTCATCAACTGCGGAAACACGACTCGTTTCCTTATATCGCAGTGGCCACGACTCGTTTCCATATATCGCAGTGACCTTTTCACTCTGAACAAAGGGCTTTGTTCCCTACCACGTGGTGGAGGTAGCCACTCGGCGTACTGTGTACTGTTGCTATTCCGTTGGGGACTTTTTGTTTTGACTTATTGCATCGGTTAAGTGGCTTGGACTATACACATTGTTCAGTACTGCTTGTATCTTCAATATGGAAGGTGTTACCGTACCTCGGGACGATGTCAATTCCCTCGAGGAAACTATTCTCGCAGAGGCCAATGAGCACTTTGTCAGAATTCTAGACCTAGTGCCAGAGTCTTATAAATCGAATATATCCACTAAGGAGCGCAAGGAAGTTCGGGAAAGGCTTACTTGCCTTTTCTCTTGCCTTGGTCAATTCCAAGGCATCCTGCGTGAGGTCAGATCCAACCACCCCAAGTGTTCTCCGCCAACAGCCCAGGCTGTTCCGGCTACCACGTATGCAGACATCACCCGGCTGAATATGAAACCTACCTCAACAACCAGGACAATAAACAAATCTCTCCGAAACAAACTAGAAAATGAAGGCTCTGGCGGAAGCTTTGCTCTTCTCCTGTACCCAAAAACTGACGAGGAGGGCGGCAATTCCACTACTAACATGCAACTCATTGAAAGTGAAATTATGAAAAAAATAAAACCACATGAGCTCAAAGTGAAAGTTAAAGCAGTGAGAAAAGTAAAGGGGGATGGCATTTGTTTCAGAACAAATAGCCACAAGGAGGCCGAAGTCTTAGCGGAAGCCATTGAAAAGCTTCCAGAAATTCAAAGTAAAATCAAAAGCAAGATATCTGAGGGAAGGAGACCCAGAGTAATTCTTAACAACGTACCCATCACTGTTGACAAGGCTGAAATTCTCCCCATAATGTACGAACAAAATGACTTTCTACACACTACCACCAAAGAGGAGTTTCTTGACAATACAAGGGTAAGCACAATCCTGCACAGAAACAGTACTAAAGAAAACTGCAGGCACATCGTCTTGTCTACAACACCTAGGCTACGTGACTCCCTGATACGTACTAAACATATAGCTATCCAATGGGCCAATATTTTTGTTAATGATTATATCCCACTGGTGCGATGCTTCCAGTGTTGCGGGTATAATCATATTTCGGCCAACTGCCCAAACAAGCAGAGGTGCAGCCACTGTGCCAAGGGACACAGGTTTGGGGAATGTAAGAGGCTTGACCACACCCCTTGTTGCACCAACTGCAAGGAGGCCAATAAAGATATTCCAGTTCAAGACAGATATACCACAGACCACAATGCCTTTAACCCTCGCTGTCCAATTACAATAAGAATGAAGACCCAGACTATAAAACAGACCAACTATGGATTGTAACCAGCCACTACATACTACGAGGTCACCTAATTCTTCTTGTTTGTCCACTACCGCTCATAACCTAATTACAACTCATGCTTCTAACCGTAACAGCCATACCAAAAGGAATATATCAATTCTACAGATTAACTTACAGCGGGCCAAGGCCCCTTCCTCCCTATTAAATAAAACAGCCGAAGATTGGAATTCTGATCTCATTGTGGTCCAAGAACCTTACCTCTTCAAAGGCGAGCTCACCAGTTACTCTGGCATGACATCTTTCCCACCCAGGGGATCTAAGAGCAATTTTAAAACGGCAATTTTGGTTAGGAATAAACACCTTTCTGTTCAGTATTTGCCGCACCTCTCCACTACTTATGTCACCACCTGCTCTATCATAATTAACCATGGAAGCATATTTATCTCCTCAATCTATTGCTCACCGTACCAGGACATCGAGCCTATGTTAGATGACCTGGATCAGATCAGTAAGACAGTCGCTGATAGACCTTGGCTGATTTGTGGGGACACAAATGCCAAATCGTTCTTATGGCACAGCCCAGTCGAAGACAGCAGGGGTTTTCGTATGCAAGAGTTTGTAGCAACTCTGTACTTGACCTCATGTAACACCAGCCCCCTCGCCACATTCTATTCCACAAGAGGTGAAAGCTGGATTGATGTTACCCTGGCAAATATTCATATGGCACCAAATGTTTCCTACTGCTCAACGATGACCGAGCCGAGTGCCAGTGACCATAGGTACATCAAGATCGAGCTACAGTTTGATATTGTGAATACTGTCAACACCACCATGTACCACCACACCAACTGGACTTCCTTCCAACAACTTATTCAAGACAACTGGAACTTTAATATGCCTATTATTCAAATGGACGAAAGGGACATCGACAACTGCATCCAGAACCTCACTAACCTTATACTAAACTGTTACCAACTGGCCAGCAAGAAGAGGACCAAAACAAAGACCAATGCCCCATGGTGGGATGGGGAACTAGCGAGGCACCGTAAGCATGTCCGTACTCTCCGAAAACGCTATCAAAACCAGACGGACGAGCAAATCAGGCTCACCCAGAAGGCCGAATACACATCCAACTTTAATAATTACAAAACCCTAATTAATAAAAAGAGACATCAAGCCTGGAGGCAATACTGCAGTCGGTTTAACGAACCTTGGGGTGACCCATACTATATTGCCTTCAAAAGGAGAGACAAGGTAGATATTCCTATGGCTGTTAAGACTAACGAGGGATCCTATACCAATTCCCTGGAGAATACTCTAAAGGAATTGTTTGAGTATCACTTTCCTCTCGATGACCCTGAGGACGACACCGTGGACCAAACAGAGACCCGTAACAGCACGATTGAACCAACCAACCAGGAAGATGATCGACCCTTTACTTACAGAGAAGTCAATCATGCAATTAACCTTATCAACAACAAAAAGGCACCTGGTATGGATCACATCACTGGAAAAATGGTCAAAGAGGTGTTCCTCGCCATTCCAACAACATTCGTCACACTATACAACCGATGCCTAACTTTGGGTTATTTCCCTCGTTATTGGAAATGTGCATCAGTAAAATTTATTAGGAAACGCCAGAATGAAATCCCACAGTTTGCGAAAGACTATAGGCCTATCAGCCTGCTCCCAATCATGGGCAAGGTTTTAGATAGGCTAGTTATTACCAGGATCCTATCCTACCTAAGAAGAAAGAATGCCCTTAGCCATCATCAACATGGCTTTACTCCTGGGAAGTCCACCACTACGGCTCTCACCAAGATCACAGAGTACATCACCCAGGCTAAAGCTGAAAGGAAGCACACGCTGTTAGTCTCGATCGACTTCCGTGGAGCCTTCGACAACCTCTGGTGGCCCACAATCCTGCAACAGCTCCAGGTTCACCACTGTCCTCGAAACTTATTCCATCTGATCAAAAGCTTTATCAACGACAGGAAGGCTGGCCTTTTTGTGAACAACATTAGTCACTGCCATCATGTCACCAAGGGCTGTCCACAGGGGTCAATCTCCGGTCCGGGCCTATGGACTATCGTCCACAGCGATCTGCTATCTAATATTAATAATGATAATGACAACAACCATCTTATCCAAGGCTATGCTGATGACACAGTTATTCTTGTCTCTGACAAGAACTCTGGCAATTTACCCATCCTCAGTAATAATCTCCTAACAAAGGTCTTCAGCTGGAGCGACAAAAACAAGCTCCCCATCAATTATTCGAAGTGCTGCTATATAATTTTTTCTAAAAACACTCCGCTACAGAGAAGCCCACGCATTGAGATCAATGGTGTCAAAATCTCCCGTGTCAAGGAATTTATATACCTAGGTGTTAAACTCGAGCAACAACTACAATGGTCCAGCCACATTGACATGGTGGTCTCGAAAGCAACTAAGGCATCAAACGCCCTTTTTTCTATCGCTAAGAATACCTGGGGCATTGGATACAAAGCAGCCAAATACATTTATCTAGGAGCAATTGAACCTATTTTGCTCTATGCGGCTCCGATCTGGGCGGAGGCTGCACAGAAGGTTCACATTCAAAGGAAGCTTTCTAAGGCCCAGCGCATTGCAGCTCTTAGGATCTGCAGGGCTTACCGGACGGCCCCGACCTCTGCCCTTCTGGTCATTGCTGGTCTGCTTCCTGTCCACATAAAAGCCAAAATGGCAGCCAGGATCTGGAACATTAACAACTTAGGCACCAGCAACTACCTCTGCAACACCAATAAGAATAATACTATGCTTTCTGATCTCCCTGAGCAAGTAAAGGAAGATATCAAATCCTACGGTATTGAGGTGAAGGATGCTAACTCTAATATGACGGTAGGCTACCCTACCATCAGTAGTTACACCCTTCCTCATGATGATACCTGTGACATCTCCATCTACACCGATGGGTCCAAGAACAACGAGAATGTGGGGGCAGCGTTTGTTCTTATTAACCATCAAAACGGCGACACTCATAAGTCTGCCTTCAAATTAGGTCCTCATTGTTCCGTCCCCCAAGCGGAAATACTTGCTATTACTAAGGCAATCGACTACGTTTTCACCGATTGGTTCCCCCGTAACAAAACCATCATCGTTTATACCGATAGCATCACTGCCATCCACTACATTACTGGCCTCCGACGCAGAGGCGATAACGTTCTTCGAATCCACCGTCATCTTGCCTCTAATACGCACAACCACAATGTACATTTTAAATGGGTACGTGGCCACTCGGGTGTAGCAGGCAACGAAGCCGCCGACAGCCTCGCTAAATCCGCCGCAGCCTCCTCCCTCCCGTCTAGCTACGACAAAATCCCACCTTCTAAAATTAAGTACTGGAACTTCCAGCTTGCAATCCACCAATGGCAACAGGAATGGGATAGCAGCATCACCGGCAGGACGACTTTCAACTTCATCCCTAACATCACCCAGCGCCTTCAGTGGAGACACTTCTCTCCTTCTTTCGCTATGACCCAGTTGCTTACTGGTCACGGCAACTTCAAGGCATACTTAAAAAGATTTCATATTCTAGAAGACAACATCTGTCAGTGTGATGGCACTTCCATCCAGGACAGCAGTCACTTCCTCTTTGACTGTACGCTGTTCAACCAGAACCGTGACATTCTTATTGGCAGTGTACTCTATGCTGGCTTCAACTGGCCCTGTCCTTTTAACGTCTTCCTTGAAAACAAGGACATTTATTATAAGCTAGCAGACTTCCTCTCAGCGACGGCAGCACTGAATCCAGCGAGCAGTCTACACATCGCAAACAACAGTGTTCGAAATCCTGATTGAGTGGACTTCTCTTCAAAAGTGTTTCTTCATTGTACCCAGGAACTGTTACCTTGTGATTTTCACTTCCTTTGTGGCTTTCTGTATCATAGTGTTATGCTACTGATCGCTACGCTACATGCTACTGTTTTATCTGTTTTACTGCTTTGCTTGTTCTCCCCACCGCTTGTCAGGCAGTTGTCCTCATTATTTGTCTGTTTTTTTTTTTTTTTTTACTCTGGTTTATTTGTAAATAAATGTGATGCGTGTGCTGTGGGATCCCACCTCTTCCTCCCTCTTCCTGCCCCCACTTTCATCCCCTATCCTTCGCATTTCTCCTTCTTCCTTCATTTCTTTTCCCCTCCTGGTCGTACCTATGAGTGATACCAGGAGCTCCCCACTTTTCATAAATAGAAATAGAAATACTTGTTCTGTGTGTGGGGTAGTAAGGATGATTTGGGCATTGGGGAAGTCTGCCGTAATATCAGGGTCTGTTGTGTATGTGGAGAGTGCCATGGTACTCTCCTACTATGCTGTATATGCGACTTAAACAAACATTTTCTGACACGCATTGAATGTTTAATAGACCAATGTACACCATTTCCAGTACACCAGTATTTCACACTGGTTATTAGTTGTAGAGAGTCTTATTTTATTATTATCCCAGTGTGGTATGCAGATATGTATTCATGTAAAACACATACTTGTATGACATTAAATTTGAATTTGAGCAAAGTGCAAGTGTAAAAGGAATATCACTAGTTTATTGAAAAATTACTCAAGCAAAAACACAAGAATATTCTTTAATAGAAAAAGATGTAAAGGTTTGGGATGAATAGTTTTCACACAAATGAGTGTCTAAGAGTTGATGATGTCAGTCTTTTATGTCATTTAAGTCTTGTATGTTGTGTAGGTTGTTAAATAAAATTTTTATTTCTTCACATTCATTTTTAACAGTTAAACCTACAGAGACTTTGTTTTTGCTAAACAAGAAATAATGTCATCTTTTTTAATCTCTTGTTTTATAAGATTTAAACTTAAGAAATAATAATTCTAATAATAATGATAATGATATGATAAAATAAAATAATTTTGTTATAAAGAAAAACAAACTAAAATTGCAAAGGGTTAAACATACATTGTGTAACTCCAGTGCCTACCATCTTATCCATTTGGCTATGGCCATTACAAGAAATACAATTTTCAAAGACTTATAAGCTATACAGTCAATTTTCAGAGGCCCCCTTTTTTTTTGGAAATGCTTGAGAAGTAGGTCCTATTATTTGAATAAGGCACTATTCATGTTTAGGGTTGCATGCTCACCAACTTTCATTCAAATCAGAGACTCAAACGTCTGGCATTCTCCTTGTCAGTCAGGAACCTCAACTATGTAAGACTGAGATAGTTGGAAAAACATTCAGCACACTCCATAGAATCAACACTAAAGACCCTACACAGTAAGCATCAGAAAAAAAAAAATCGATACTTTTACTGTTTGATGACATATTGAAACTTTTTCTTGAAGATAAATTTTTTATTACAATATATAACCTAACTCATTTTGCTCAGTCTTAAAACTAGTCATTTCATACAGATTTAAATATTATCAAAATTCTATCTATTATTTGAATTGATTATAAAAACAATACTTTGTTTTAGCAATATCTTTTCCATCACTCTCTTCATTCTCTACTTCTTTCTGAACTGCTTCTAATTGTATGTTTGAAGTTCGTTTTAATTCCTTTTTGGATGTTTTCTTAATATCCTAAACATATTTAAATAATCAAAATGAATTATTCTACTATTACTATTATTACTAATATAAATTATTATTATTATGAATAATTTGACTATTAAAAATTCAACTACATTATCTATTTGAATCACTGAATTTATGCAGTTGAGATGATAAATAATGATCTCATTTTTTCTTATTTTCCACTGACCACTGAGTAAACAAGAATTTTTTAATGCAGAAAGATGTTTCATTATCCATTGTTTTAACTTTTTTACAAAATGCATTTCAGCCAAAAGTAAAAAGTAAAAGAACAATGCCATGGATAATAAAACATCTTTTTGGATGTAAAAACTTTTGTTTGCTCAGTGGTCAATGGCAAATAACAAAAAATGAGATCATTATTTATCATCTAAACTGGACTGATTCAAATAGTTAAAAGAAGCCAATATTTAATAAACTATTATAAATTTCTATTGTAGTTATATTTTATATAATTTTAAAATATACTTTACAATGTTGAAGTTGTACCATTTGATCATTTGTATTTCTTGTAATATACAAAAATTCATTTGGAATCAAAAGAAGAAATAAACAAAGCAGTATTTTTGTTGTTGGAAGATTGGAATCTTGCAATTTATTTATTTTTTTTTTACATTTTATTATAAAAATGAAATGTAATTTTGTGTTATTTATCTGAATAATTTAAAGATTAAAAATAAACAAGTATTAGTTCAAAACAGAAACCTACCAAAATGAAAAAGTAATAAATCAATGCCATGATATTATGGTTTATGCAGGTTTTACTGTATTTTAATATTAATTTCTGATATGTTCTTATGTAACAAAAAACAAATCTTCAAGACATTCCACATACTGATTAATCAGTTCTAATTTAGCAGACTAAAAACAACTGCAAACTTTTGATATTCAATCAATCAATCAAATCTTTAACTAGCATAAAGGAATAATTCCCTGTTGCAGGGGGTAATACATAAATTAGATGAAAAATTCACAAAAGTATTAGAACAATTTTTTTGTAAATTATTTAACATGTACAATTATTTTTTACAGTAAAAACCAAATAGATCTACTCTAACAATATACAAGAAATGCAGTTTTAACTAATGTATCCTTACTGGAACTACTACATTTTATACAATGTTATTACACATTAAGTTTTACTATCTTAAATTTCTTTGCATTTCCATAATTTTAATAAAGTAATTACACAATTTAAAGATCTTTTTTTGTTAAGGTTGTTTAAAATATTTCTAAAATCAAGAAATGAGCTACAATGAAATATCCACAGAATATCATGAGTCATGCATGCTTGCAAGTCCCTGGCAATTCTGCAACAAGTGAAGCATTGAAAAATCCTTAGATTTACACCAAAAGCACTCAGTGTTTTAAAAATTAATATATGAGTTACCAATAAATAGTGAATATTTGTTGAGTTGTAGTTGGGCTATTAATCTTCTCACATTAATGTTTATTGATTTAGTTATATATGTTTAAGATGATGGTATATTTAATATATTTAAGTCCAAGGAAGATAGTTACTTTGACTTAGATTGTCTTGGTCCTTATTTATGGATTGTGAAATTGCAGAATCTAACAACAGTGATGTAGCCATATTTCCAATCTTGTATATTTTTTTAAAACAACAAATCTGACACTCCGAATGAATTCAAAATTTATTAAACTTGGTTTGCCAAAACTGATCGGTTTTTAATTTTTACTTTGTTTGTTTGTTTCCTGGTGTAAAAAAGTTATATTGTTGTTGCTTCTGAATTTTAGCTGTAATAAAATTTAATTATACGTTTCAGAAAAAAAGGAAAAAACTAGATACAATTGGTTTCATGGTGAATGGCATATCCAGGAATGCTTCTTTCTAAATAGAGTAATCTTCAGAGGAAATAAAAATGAAAACATTCTAATTCAAGGGTGGGCAACCTTTTTTATAACATGGGCCAGAATAAATTTTACGTTTTTTCCGCGGGCCATAGTAGTTAATTGACACCTTGTGACCTGTAAATTTTTAGTCTGAAAATATGAAATAAATAAATAAAAAGAAATTAATTACTACAGTCGACCCCCCTATAACACTGTTGATTATTCCGTTTTATATGAATTCCATGTTGTATGAGTCACTTAGATTTTACAAATGCGTGTGCCGGGCTGTGAACGGCTCACCTATTTGTAAAATCTAGATGACTTTAAACACAATAAAAACAGCACTATGTAGTTGGATACGACAAACATTATATTTTCTAATTGCATAGCTTTTGCACATAGATTTTCTTGATGGATGACGCGATGAGATATAAATAATTTAGAAAAATTCTGTTTTCCCATTTTTTGTTTGAATAAGGAAATGACTCCCTTATTTTTTCCTGTCATTGCTGTTACAACACTTCAGAAAATAATATTCAATTTAAACTAGACGAATTACATCAAAAAATATTTATTTATAATTTCTTCTAAACATCTCGCGGGCCAGATAGAAACTTTTCGCGGGCCGTAGCTGGCCCGCGGGCCGGGGGTTGCCCACCGTTGTTCTAATTTATATAAATAGTCCAGTCCCCAAACTGGGCTTGTATAATGAATAATTGGGTTAATTATTGAATTATATATGTAGGCTGTTTTTTTTCAAGCTACAATCGTCCATAAAAAAAAAAAAGAACAGACAAGCTTTTCCATCCCCTTGTCAAAGAATATTGCCACCAATGACTTGAGATGGGCCCTAAGGTTGTTTTAAAGATTGTCATTAGTCTTGAACCTCTGTCCTCCTAATCATTTTTTCTGTTCAGGAAAGGTGGAAGTCACTCGGCGCTAAATCGGAGCTACACGCTGGGTGTTTAAAGGTGGTGAAGACTTTCACCCAGCTTAAAACTTTTTAATGTGTGAAGACTTCCACCTCCTTCCTGAACTGAAAATGTGGCTAGCAGGGCAGAGGTTAGAGACTAATGATGATCTTCAAAACAAAGTTAAGGCCATCTCAATTCACTGGCAGCAACATTCTACAAAGAGGGGATGGAAAAGCTCATTCACAGATATGACAAATGCTTCAATCTTCATGGGGATTATGTCGAAAAGTAACCATGTATGTACCCAACTTTTGATGATAAATTCATTTTGTTATTTACACTTGTCTTTGTTTTATGGATCATTGGAGCTTGAAAAAACCATCCTCATAGTTTCATGTGTATGTATAGATTCATTGTTTTTAAAGCTGAGCTTAAGAACAACAGCTTATGAATAGCTTGCTTCACTTTATTATTTAACTTGGAAACATGTGCTTTAAAAGTGATATTCCAATCAAATGTGACACACAAAAAATTAACTTCCTTTACTGTTTGTAGCAAAGATTTATAAAGATATAGTCTAGATTGTTTTTCTGAAATTTTACTATTGTTTCAAAAAATGAAAATTTTTTGTTTTAGTAGGATTTATTGTTTAATGAATTGATTTAAAGTATAAATTCAGTTGCTTAATTTTCCTTTGCAAAGAGATTTTAGTTGGAACCAGAATTACAAGGTCACTGGCAAATAAAATGTAATGAAAGACAGTTACCAATTTCAATACCATCAGTTGAATTTTGAAAAATTTCATCAGACCTTTATAAGGTCTGATGAAATCTGCATGTTCTGTCAATCTTCAAGCAAATTTTGTTGTTTCTTTTTTATAAAGGCAGTAATAACTTGATCCCAAATCTGATTATTTCTAAGTGTTAATCATATAACTGGGTTAAGTGACTTGGTTAATTGAATTATATCTAAAATGCCTTCCTGTGACACAAATTGTAAGTCCAATATCAATTTTATAAAATTATAAATTTCTAGTTTTGAGATGTTTTTCGAAGTAAGATAGTTGTTCAATATTATATTATTATTAAGATGAATTTTTTTGACTAAAGCATCTATTTTGAATTGCATAAGTTCTTTTTCCATTTTTAAGTCATCAATTTGTTATTTCAGACTATTAATTTGTCTTTCCATTTTTTGATACTGTTCTTTAGTTTCAAGAATGCTATCATGAATCAGATCAAGACCATCTTTTATGGAAGTCATTTGATTAGATAGTCTTTCATTGGAGGTATTTATAAATCTTAGATTCTGTTCCATAAAACTGTCATTGAAGTGTCTGATGATTGCTTAGGTTGGTTAGTGAAGTAAAGCATAATACATTTGACTCATCTGGGGATTTCTGTGGACTGTGATACTATGTCCATATGAGGATCAATAATGGCTAAGGATGATTCCTGTGAGCCTTTATCCACATATAAATTAAAATCTGTTACGAGTTTGGTATTAGTCGTAGTTGATTGGTCTTTTCTGCTGCCCAGTTTGTTTTGTTTAGTGGTGGTCTTCCACGCTTTACCTGTAAATGTTGCATTTTAGCTGGAATTTGACTTTCTCCAAAGGACAATAAGTCATATTAAATTCTATTCACATTTTTACAATTTAGAATAATTAAAAATTACAAGTTCACAAATTTCCTACATGTTGAAGTGCAGAAGAAAAATCACCAGCAGCCTCAGCAGTCAAGACATGCCTCCCAAACTTTTGATATTTAGAAATAGAGTTTTCAATTAGTAAAAAGATCAACAAATCAAATTTTGTAAATGGAATTTTAAATTTTATATTTCTCAAACATTTGATTTATTAATCAAATAATAATAAATAATCTTAAACCAAATTTTCATTATATTCTATCCTATTAATTTTTGTTTTAATTGTTGTTAAATTCTAATAAATTCAAAGCTTTTATTTTGAAATAATGCTTAACTAATGAAATAATTGCTCTATCTAATTAGCATAAATTACAAACATTTAAAACTTACATTTTTCAGCTTCTTATCCAGTTTTTCGTTATCTATTTTTTCATTACCTTTTTCACTATCTTTTCCTTTTCCTTAAAAGATAAAATTAAAACATTACATAAATTATTATTATTATTTAAATAGGTAAATATGATGGAAATACTATTAAATTAAATTACATCATCTCATGCTAAACCTGATTTAATGCTTATATTGTAAATTACTCAATCAGATATACCTTAAATCTGTAGCAACCTTATTATTAAACATGCTCAAAAATATATTTATTAGACAATATTTTCACTATTATAAAAGAGAAACAGTTTATATTCTTTATTATGGTTACACCTTAAAATCTAATTATTTTTTTTATTAATTAAAACAACACATTTATTTCTTGCTGATATATTAATAGTCAATATTAAGACAACCATGTATGTACCCAACTTTTGATGATAAATTCATTTTGTTATTTACACTTGTCTTTGTTTTATGGATCATTGGAGCTTGAAAAAACCATCCTCATAGTTTCATGTGTATGTATAGATTCATTGTTTTTAAAGCTGAGCTTAAGAACAACAGCTTATGAATAGCTTGCTTCACTTTATTATTTAACTTGGAAACATGTGCTTTAAAAGTGATATTCCAATCAAATGTGACACACAAAAAATTAACTTCCTTTACTGTTTGTAGCAAAGATTTATAAAGATATAGTCTAGATTGTTTTTCTGAAATTTTACTATTGTTTCAAAAAATGAAAATTTTTTGTTTTAGTAGGATTTATTGTTTAATGAATTGATTTAAAGTATAAATTCAGTTGCTTAATTTTCCTTTGCAAAGAGATTTTAGTTGGAACCAGAATTACAAGGTCACTGGCAAATAAAATGTAATGAAAGACAGTTACCAATTTCAATACCATCAGTTGAATTTTGAAAAATTTCATCAGACCTTTATAAGGTCTGATGAAATCTGCATGTTCTGTCAATCTTCAAGCAAATTTTGTTGTTTCTTTTTTATAAAGGCAGTAATAACTTGATCCCAAATCTGATTATTTCTAAGTGTTAATCATATAACTGGGTTAAGTGACTTGGTTAATTGAATTATATCTAAAATGCCTTCCTGTGACACAAATTGTAAGTCCAATATCAATTTTATAAAATTATAAATTTCTAGTTTTGAGATGTTTTTCGAAGTAAGATAGTTGTTCAATATTATATTATTATTAAGATGAATTTTTTTGACTAAAGCATCTATTTTGAATTGCATAAGTTCTTTTTCCATTTTTAAGTCATCAATTTGTTATTTCAGACTATTAATTTGTCTTTCCATTTTTTGATACTGTTCTTTAGTTTCAAGAATGCTATCATGAANCAAGAATCTTTCTGTAACTAACTTAATCTTTTCATTAATGAAATATACAGAACAATCAATGATAAAATCTTTCACCTAAATAAGTATAATGATTTTTTTATGGTTATTACACCATAAAAAAAATAGCCTTACAGTGAAAAATAAATTTGTTTAAAATTGATTCATGTAGCAATTAATATAAATAAGACAAAGCTATTATTATCTTGTGTAAGTGCAGAAAAATGTGAGTGTAGGGATGTAAAGCTTAACATTAGAGATACTAATGGTCTCAGATGCATTTACATACACTCATAACCTGTATGCACTATGAAAGTTTTGAGAATCATGCAATGATAAAGTTCTTGACAAAAGATCATCATAGGCCATCAGAAATCCACAAACACTTTTGTAATGTGTACAGTGATACTTCTTTGTATCTAATGATAAAACAAAAGACAAAACTTTTTAAACTTGGAAGAGAATCTCTCATGATGACTCACACAGTAGATGCCTGGCTGCAGTGATCACTGAAGAAAGCATTGTACTTTCCAAGGATGATCAACGTCTGAAGATGAAAGAAATTTCTGTGAGATTTGAACTTGTCTTCTTCAAATTCTTCTTGAACATTTTTTATAAACAAGGTCAGTGCAAATTGGCTGACTAAAATTCTTTCTACAATTCAGAAGAAATAGTGGGCCAACTGCATTCATCAGTTTTTGGAGCTCTGTGAAGAGAACATTGTAGTAGTTCTGCAGTCCATTGTCATTGGGGATGAGGCCAATGATCCTCTGTTCAAAAATGAATCTCTCTTATTATTTTGGCTAGTTTTTCTGGAAAGCTCTTAACAGCTTTTTCATCTGCAGATGCAATTTACCCTTTAATTTTAATATTGTGAAATGCATTTCTTTTTAAGAATCCTGCCAGCCATCCTTCACCAGCAGAAAATTCCCTTTTTTTTTTCTTTTTTTTAAATCTTGAGTTGCTTGAAGACTTGATAGTTCCAATTTCTGTAATTCTTAATCTAAAGCTCCAAATAGTTAGAAAAATTTTTTCTAAGATTTTTTCTAATGTCTACTGTACAATGATGTTTTTGAGCTTGGTTTTGATCCACAGATAAATTTTTCATATAGAATTCTCATTTCATTTAATTGTTCTGACAGCTAAGCTTCATTCAAGCCAAAACTTTTGCCCACAGATATTGAACCTTTACCACTCACAAGGCAGTCACAAGATTTTTATTTTTGTTTCTAATAATATGGCTTTCTTTACTCTTTTCTTTGTAATTTTAGACATTTCAAACTTGTAATCTACCATAAAAATTAATATTTAAAATATTTTAATTAGACTACACTTGAAAATTAGACATACTGCAAACTTACTAAAAATAATAGCTAGCTTTTTATTCTTTAATACACCTAATATAACAACCACTTCACTCTGACAAAAATGTTGAGCTAATTATACTTCAAAAAATGAATTGATAGAATAATGCAATATGTGAAAGCCTTACATGAACTAATGAATTACTTTTCATCAATTCTCTTTCTTTTGTTTCATTTGCTCACATCAATGATAATTTATTATTTTATTATTATTTTTTTACTTTATTAAATTTTAAAATTGTCAGAGTTTTTCCTTTGACCATGTTATTTCAAAATCATGCAAAAAAGACCATGTGAAAAAAAAAGTTAGGTGTACAACCCTGATGCAAGTGAATTTCAGACAGTCATGAAAACCATCATGATGAACTACTTGTTGCAGCCATTGCATGCAGGCAACTGTGAGATGGACCTTGTTAATTTCATGTCATGCAAAGATCAGGTTAAATGGATAAAACCTAATAGTGAACTCAAACTCAACACCAGCAACATGAAAAGAATCCATGGAAATGTTTGAGGATTTATCCTTGGATGACCAAAATACAAGGAGCTGTGTTGCTAGTTGGAGAGTACCTCATGCACAATGCAGAGAGCATTTGTAGTACCACGAAACTTTGAGTGATCCTGGAGATATTCTCCTGGAAATGAAGTGCTATGAAAATGCCAATGTTATGCCCCTCTGAATTAGCAGGAAATTTTAGGTAACACCTGTAAAATGCTTTCATGTAAAAATTTAACAATATCATTATACAGGGTAAACAAAATGTCAGGGCATGGTTACTATAATATGAATGTATTCCAAAGCATGTAGAAGTTTTTAACTAATGTGTAATGAGTTCACAACAGAATATATGTATGCACTTATTAATGGCAAGGTAAAAACTGCAAATAAACTGTTATGAAACAAAGTTCCAGGAAAACAAAATAAAAAGACCAAAAATTTTTTACATACATGAACGAGAATGTTGTACTGTATCATGTTTATTTTGTTTTATTAACGTATCAAATAAATATATTATTTACAATTTATTAATATTGTATTCAGGGCTCCTACTCAAATTTTTGTTTTAATTTCCCTGACCAACTCTGTACAAATTTTCTGACCCTCATGTCCCTTATGGTATGGCACATTAACAAAATAAAACATCACTTAACTTACTATGCACATGTGCTATTGCTTCTCCAACTTTTTAACAGGTTATTTTTTCTAATTAACAGTTACACATTTTTTTATAATCGATGAATTAGTAAAATGAAAAATAAAATAAGAAAGACAAAATTATGGCATGTCTTCTCTACATAAAACTAAAATGTTTTATTAAATAATAATTTATCTTGTTATTAACTCATAACTGTAAAACTTCATGGCTTTGAAAAAAAGCAATTAATTATTATTAAAAAATTCTGTACAATCCATATACAAAAGTAAAAATTTATTAAATTTGTTCCTTAACAAATTTTCCAAACTTTATAAAATATTAATAAACTGGGAAAAAAGTTTCAGATATCAGAAATTGTTTTGTTCTGCAATTAAAAAATATTATACAGAAAAATGATAAATAGTACCATTTGAATTAATATCAAGTTATTTATCATTTTGGTTCTTTATCATCATTTTTTCCATCAGTTCATTAACATCTGCCCTCAAATTGAAAGTGTAAAACTGCAAGAGAGAAAAAATTTTTGAAATATTTTAACTTTCTATCAACATTAGATTATTAAGAGTATATGATTTTTCTCTCAAACTTATACTGAATAATTAATACAGCAGTTTTAAAATCTAAAAGTATTTTAAAATTTAAAAATAACAATTGATATTGTTGTATGCTTGCATATTTTGTGTGCTATAATTTTGGGGAAATTTTGTGTTTGTTTGGGTGAAATTTTGGATTCTGAAAATATTCTGCACCCCCTTTCCATAAGTTGCATTGTACCACAATACTTCTTGCTGCCTGCAGACAGCTACACTTGGTCAGCCATACTATCAGAAAACAAATTCAACAAGGCAACCAAGGAAAAATTCCGACTTTTTGACAATTTTTAACAAATTCCAGGAGCATAGAAACCCTGTGCATAAAAATATTATAAAAATGAGTACTCAAAAATTTCTACAGAATGTACTGTAGAGTCAAAACGATCAAACCAGACAAACAAAACCATTAGAAAGTGTCAATGGTCTTGGAAATCTATAAAATATAAGTAACAAACAGCATTAATTTGGCATCTTTTTTCAAGCCACTTTGAGTAATTAATCACTGGATAAAAAGTTCCTATGTTTGACATTAGGTTACATCAATTATTTGTCACTAATAGATGAATTATAGATTAATATATTAAGTTTAAAATATATCATTTAAAAGGAACGTGCTCAGCAAAATAAAAATCTGCATCTTGTAAGGAGGCTTGTATTAATGCAAGGGATGCAGAAGGCCTTCCATCGGCCTGAAAGTATATTGTTAAAAAATCTGCAGGAAACTCATAATTTACACTTTAATTTTATTCTATTAGTAGATACTTATATTTAATAGTATTTCTGAGTTTATTTTTATTTTATTCTTTGTTTTTATTATATTTTTTGTACATTACTAATATATTATCTTTTTAATCCACTGTCAGTTTTTTGAAATTTGAATATTTGTATTCAATCTTATGGAACGGAATCTTCCAATTGTCCGTTTTAAACCTGACAATGGCCTATGGAATAGGTTGAAAAATGTTTGTTTAAATTAAATTTTCTTGGCAATGATAAAGGTGTTTGGTTATTAATTTATATTAAGTTTAACATTAATTATGTTGAGAAGGTAAAAACTGCTATGCTACTCCACACCATTAAATGGCTGGGCAACAGCTATTCATGTCAGCTGTCTTTGATGTTGAGAAGTTTCATGTATTAGTATATATATATAGTATTTAATGTCATAGAGTAAATATATCTAGAGAATTCACTTGGAAAATACAAAAAAATTTTGTAGACATTAGCGCTCAATTGGCAGCTAACTGAATTAATCAGAACTGCCAGATATTACGTGAAGATCATGTGCAAGTTTTGAGTCACATGATTTAATGTTTGTGTGGTACATGTGGTTTGGTTTAGACAAGAAACCAAAACCAGGTCTTGTTTTAACTTTCAAGATAAAAGACAATGAATCGCAAATGACAAAAAACAAAATATAATTGAAAATATCAAGTGTAAGAGTAATATTAGCTGAACTATACTTAGTTTGGGATAGAAATTATTATTATTGTTAACTTTGTTATTATCATCACTGTTATTAAAAACACAATGTAACTTTATCAGGTTTATTTTGCTAATAAACATTATAGACTGCTGTTATTGATATTTTATTTCATTTTTTAAATAAAAATTAATTTTTTATGAGCATTAAAGGAATTACGTGTAGAAAAGCTGATTACTTTTTAAATTTTTATTTGTAATATATAATGGAATATATAACAAATCAATTATTTTATGTATTAAAAATATATAAATTTATAAAGTTTGCTATCACCGTGATAAAATATCTTTAAAAATAAATTGAGGAATTTTGTAAAGTTATACTATTTACTATTTATCAAAAGTAATTAAATCAAGATATTAAGAATTAATAATAATCATAGTCATGTGATTTGTTAGAAGTCAAGTGTGAAGGACATCAAATATTATAATTGTGACCTATAGATAATATGGAATACATTTCAATATTCAACAACTGGCTCAACAGTGAGAAAATGACTTATCTAAATGGATTGTTGAGTTTTCTGTTGAAGCCCTTGATGCTGACATCACAGGCTTCAACAGACAACTCAATAGACTTGTGACAGACATTGTCTCTCATCTTTAGGAGACAATGTCTATGTCACAAGCTAGTCGCTGATTGGCTAATCATTTGTCTACATCTCAAGAGATTATCACATCTCTCCAAATGCAATCTTGGACAACTTTTCTCTTAAAAATTCTCTTGTCTCCCAGAGATGAGCATGTATTCTTTTTACGTCCAGTGTTTTTTCTGTAGCCTCGATTTCATTACATCCAATATGGACAACTGAATGCTACTCACCTTATACAATCATTTTAGGGAATGTTCTCTATCTCAGAAAAAATATATTTTGAGATAGAGATAATGCTTTTGAATTTTTTTAAAGCAACTACTCAGAAATGCCATTGACTCCATCTTTTTTTAATGATTCTACATCAATTACTGAACCATTGAACATGCTGTTAATCTTATCTGTTACTTCCATCCATCCCTCTAAGTATTTTTCAAAATATTACTGATATCTAATTTCTTAACTAAATATACATGATTTTCTAACTAACTTAGGTTATTAAAATTTCTATTTGTTAAGAGAATGTTACTCGTGACTTTACA
This sequence comes from Centruroides sculpturatus, assembly GCF_000671375.1. NCBI lineage: Eukaryota > Metazoa > Arthropoda > Arachnida > Scorpiones > Buthidae > Centruroides > Centruroides sculpturatus. Next base: position 544,248 of record NW_019384633.1, read on the forward strand.
ATCTGTAAAAACATTATGAAACAAAAACATCTCTGTCAAAATTATGTGCTTTGTTTGAACTGTATGCTTTCCTTATCAGGTGGAGAAAATAAATTTTATTTTTAAAAAATATCAATTACATTCTATTTTTCTTAAACTTTGAAAAAATTCAATTAAATAAGAATACTGTAAATTATATGTCTTTGTTTTATGGATCATTGGACCTTGAAAAAACCATCCTCATAGTTTCATGTGTATGTATAGATTCATTGTTTTTAAAGCTGAGCTTAAGAACAACAGCTTATGAATAGCTTGCTTCACTTTATTATTTAACTTGGAAACATGTGCTTTAAAAGTGATATTCCAATCAAATGTGACACACAAAAAATTAACTTCCTTTACTGTTTGTAGCAAAGATTTATAAAGATATAGTCTAGATTGTTTTTCTGAAATTTTACTATTGTTTCAAAAAATGAAAATTTTTTGTTTTAGTAGGATTTATTGTTTAATGAATTGATTTAAAGTATAAATTCAGTTGCTTAATTTTCCTTTGCAAAGAGATTTTAGTTGGAACCAGAATTACAAGGTCACTGGCAAATAAAATGTAATGAAAGACAGTTACCAATTTCAATACCATCAGTTGAATTTTGAAAAATTTCATCAGACCTTTATAAGGTCTGATGAAATCTGCATGTTCTGTCAATCTTCAAGCAAATTTTGTTGTTTCTTTTTTATAAAGGCAGTAATAACTTGATCCCAAATCTGATTATTTCTAAGTGTTAATCATATAACTGGGTTAAGTGACTTGGTTAATTGAATTATATCTAAAATGCCTTCCTGTGACACAAATTGTAAGTCCAATATCAATTTTATAAAATTATAAATTTCTAGTTTTGAGATGTTTTTCGAAGTAGGATAGTTGTTCAATATTATATTATTATTAAGATGAATTTTTTTGACTAAAGCATCTATTTTGAATTGCATAAGTTCTTTTTCCATTTTTAAGTCATCAATTTGTTATTTCAGACTATTAATTTGTCTTTCCATTTTTTGATACTGTTCTTTAGTTTCAAGAATGCTATCATGAATCAGATCAAGACCATCTTTTATGGAAGTCATTTGATTAGATAGTCTTTCATTGGAGGTATTTATTAAATCTTAGATTCTGTTCCATAAAACTGTCATTGAAGTGTCTGATGATTGCTTAGGTTGGTTAGTGAAGTAAAGCATAATACATTTGACTCATCTGGGGATTTCTGTGGACTGTGATACTATGTCCATATGAGGATCAATAATGGCTAAGGATGATTCCTGTGAGCCTTTATCCACATATAAATTAAAATCTGTTACGAGTTTGGTATTAGTCGTAGTTGATTGGTCTTTTCTGCTGCCCAGTTTGTTTGGTTTAGTGGTGGTCTTCCACGNTGCCAGGCATGCACTTGCTAGTTGTACCACTGGAACCCAAGCAAGCCTTCACTTCCAGATGTATTTAAATTTAGATATAACCTTATGCATTTAACCACGGTGCCAGCTGGAAATGACTTTTACCCAGCAAGACATATATATACCTCATTGGGTAAAACATTAGCTAACTAAGTGCCATTGTGAAAATGTACTTAGGCCATGGGCATAGGAGTCGTCCCAGCTGATGCCGTGATTAACCACAACAGTTATATCTAAATTTAAATATATCTGGAAGCGAAGGCTTGCTTGGGGTCCAGGTGGTGCAACTGGCAAGCAGAGGTTGCAGGTTCAAGCCCCACCCAGGGCCAGTTCTTTTCTTCTAGATCAGTGGTTCTTAACCTTTTTAGTGGTCAGCACCCTTTGAATCTGAAAATAAGCTCTTGCACTCCCTTAAAAAATGTGTGTATATTTTTTTATTTAAGAAAAAACATTTATTGAATAAACAAATGCTGTGTTAATTTACAATATATATTACTATATAATATAAAAAGCAATATTTAAATTTTAATGGCTAGTTTGTTGTTGTTTATCCATAATAATTCTATTAAAATGAGGCTCTTTTTTTGAAAGAGCCACATGTAATTCATCACATACATTTAAACGATTTCTGGCTTTTGTTTTGATGTGCAAAAGTGCTGTATTCAAGGTATGCAAACACGTCTCAACTAGTTTCTGTACTGCACATGACAATGTGTCTACATTAACTGCATTTACTGACAAGTGCTATGTGCTGAGAGACGGTAGATCAGAGAGTGTAGAAGTGAGACGGTAGAAAATGAAGAAGTGGGGTGCCATGTGGCTGGGTCCGACAGTTTGTAGAGAATACATCGCCTCGTTCGTATTTTTTTTTTCTTTTAAAAAGTTTTGAAATTCCTCTCACACCTCTGGAAATGCTCTCTCACACCCCCAGGGGTGCACACACCCCAGGTTAAGAACCACTGTTCTAGATGATTCTAAATTATTTAATAAATTATTTAAATTATAATTATTCATTTAAATAAAAAAGAGATGGCACCTAACATATACCTCTAATAGCAAATTACTTAGTATTAATTATTAAAAATACCTGATTTATAGTCCAAGTATTTAAGGAAATCATTTGGATAAGTAACATACTACAATATTATAATATTATAACATTTAAATTCAACTATCTTATTGGATATAATTTCAGATTTATTGTTAATGTTAAAGCATCTAAATAACAATTCTAATCATATAACTGAATTCTCAGAAAATTATTCTTTTTTACAAGAAATGCATAAAACCTCATTGCTGCATAATGGAATAAAAATTTCTATTTAAATTTACATTGTACTGTTCAAATATTCAAAAATCATGATCAAATAAGGTTTAATTTAAATTTTTGAATTTTGCTTGAATTTATTTATTTAGTTGTAATAGTTTATAATGTTATAAACTACTTTTTATAACATTATAAACTATTTTTTTAACTTATGAAGAAAAAAAATTTTACAATTATTATTATGCTTTTGTCCACTTTGGATATTTTTGTAAACTAGACTTGTTATATTGAGGGAAGAGAATCACATAATTTCAAACAAAAGCCTCTTTAATGTAACTTGGAGTAAGTAACATTAAAGAGGCTTTTGTTTGAAATTATGTGATTCTCTTCCCTCAGTGTAACAAGTCCTAGTTCACAAGAACATTCAAAGTGGACAAAAGCATAATATAAGTAATTATGGACAAGAAGCACTTATCAAAATTTTACAACTTTTTTTAGCAACAATTTTTAATGTTTTCATATTTGAGTTATGGAAATTTTAGTAATTTTCAATACTAAAGCAAAATTCTAAATCCTTTAAAAAATGAGTTGTCTTTTATTTGAATTCAAAATATAATGCAAATAATACAATAGTAAGAATTTAACCTATGATAATGTACAATAATTCCCATTAAGAATATCCCATTCAAAATAATTTTCTATGTAACATGTTGAAATTATTTAGTCCTGTAATTATTTTCACATTATACTATATCTATCTAGCATTCATGTGCATTTTCAATCTTATAATTATAGCAGATTTATTACTTGTATTTACAAAACTTTGCAATTTGACATAATAAAATTAATAAATCCTTTTCATATATTTTCTCAATTAGTAAATTTAAACTATCTAATTCCTTTGAAAAATGTTCTTGAACAAATTGTTATACAGCAGGCTATGCTAGAATGAATAAGCAGTTTTTTTAATCTAAAAAATCAAAATGTTACAATAAATGTGACTGACATAGCATGCACATGTGCATACCATGTCAAGATTTTTCCACTTTCATTAGAGTATTAGTCACTGTCTCTATTATAATTTGTAAAGTTGAAATATCTGTTTATTTGTATCTTTCTTTATCCATAAAAATATATTTTTTAATTCTCTGTGTTAAACCATGCCCTCCTTTATATTATATTTTGACACACTATGACGTTTTCATACTAGACTTTTTCACATCCACTTTATTTTCTTATGTACTTTACAGTCTTTAAACTAATTGTTCCAAGCGCCAATATGCATTTCGGGCTGGTTCCCCTCATCTGTTGGTTGATACACATTCTCCACAATGATTTTTATTGTATTGTTGCCATACATAAAACCAAAACACCACTGTGTACTGTAAACCAGTTAAAAATTCCTAAACTTCTGTATTTTTATCTAAATAACTAATTGCAGAGTTCCATTTTCTACATTGGATACAGTACCTACAATATTAGGGTAGATCATAAAATAAGTAGAGAAAAAAAAATTGCAGATTGATAAAATCAACTTTAACCCATTCTTGACGGCCAGTGTATAAATACACCGTTGTGTACACTGCAATTTTTAATGTTAATGTTTAATTAAACATTAAAAATACTTAAAACTGAAAAAAACGAAAGAAATGCATTAATTTTCAAGAAAAAGCTTCAAACTTTATTTTCCATTGTCTGGCCTTTCTGTGAAATTTGACACTGGTGAGTCATTGTTTACACAGCTGGATGACCTTGAACACAGCTGGAGTTGGATTTCCCATGACATTCTCATAGAAGTCTCGGTAGGTGATGGGTTTATAGTAGGGTGAATACTAGCTGGACATATATTTTTAAATATTTTTAAAAAATTAAATTTTTTATTGCGATTTCCAACCCCCCCAACTTAATTAAATGTATATATAATAAAATCTATTAATTAAAAAAATTAAAAAACTATTGGAGATCGTTTTTGACATCAGAAAGTAGCTTTAAATAACTTTACCAAAGTCAAATCCGTGCACTACAACTTTAGAACGATTAATTAATTTTGAAAATGGGATTTAAAAAATGCCATTAAAAAACAATTAAACCTTAATCGAGCCTTATCAAAGGCTAATTAAAGTCGTGATAAAAATTTTTTGCGCGGGTAAAAATTTTTGAAAAAATTTGGAGACTTAAAAAACATTCCAAAAATTAAAAAAAAAAAACAAAAATTTTTTTGGGGGGCCAAAAGGACCGAGTTTTATGTAACGCTATGTAACCTGCCCAAGTTAACTCGGGATATTGGTTTAAAAGGGTTAATCAAAGTAAGTGCCACACTTGTTAAGGCATTTGTCCTATCTTTCCACCAGGCAGTTAATGCCACACTTGAAGAACTGGTGAGCTGCTATGACAGCCAGTTCTCCACTGCATTCTTCACCTCGTCATCCAACTGAAACCAGTGCCCCTTCAAACCTCTTTTTAATGGATAAAAAAACACTGCAGTCACAGGGGCTGAGGTTGGGGCTGTGTCAATTCTGTTCAATGAGGTCATCAACCATTTAAACAATTCCAAAATTCCCAGTCACAGCTGAGGGTTATCGGTGGATTATCCTTCATCAATTGACTGCCACCTGCAAACTTCCTACACCATTGAGAATCATCATTTTCCCTTTCAGGGATCAGTCTTCCCCACACTGCTAATGCATAACGGGACTTTAGGTACTTTATTCTTAAAGTCCATACTTCTTAATTCAAGTTATAATGTTAATATAAAAGATAGAAATTACAAACTATTGAGCCACTCACTTAGGAAGTTGTTTTACAAATGAATATGAGCTACTTTGCTCTTTAATATCTTTCTTAGAAAGTTTAACTTCCTACACCAGTTGAAAATTGTGGTACATGAAAGGCTGTCTTTTCCATAAACCTCCTTCATTCTCTGAAAAATAGTGACTAGTTTTTCACCTTCCGCTGCCAAAAACTGTATTATGGCCCTGATGCACCTCTGGAGAAGTCCATGTTGTCAGTTTGGTCATCTGTGATTACAAACCAAAACCTGTAATGAAGCATTGCACTCTGATTATAGTTCAACATGCACCACAGCTTCTTTATATGCAGTGTACCCACAAAAAATAAATCTACTTATTTTATGATCAACCCTAATATTTCACATAATATTGGACAGCAGCCATATACTACTTAACACAAGTTTAGCATTCTGCGAGTCATCCCACAGACTGTACTTCCACATTAAGTAATTTGCATATATGCTGTAAAGTAAATATAAAAATAAAGTGAATGTGAAAAAGTCTAGTGTCTAGTGTCAACACTTCATAATGTCTCAAAATATAATGTATTTTTAAAATTATTCTGCTATATAATTTTTGCAATGAGCCAGCAAAATAAAATGAGAAAGCTAATTAACTTAGACATTAAGAAAGAAATAAATTGCAAGTGAGAAAGTGGAGTGCTGAATATGCTACAGATAAATCAACAATCAATACAGTAGAACCTCGAAAACTCGGCCTAATGTGGACCAAAGGGTGGCCGAGTTTGTGAAAATGCCGGGTTATCGGGAATGGGGTTAAAAAAAAATAAGTACAAGTGTTTCCTCAGAAAATATTGTACTGTACTTGTATGTATTGTTTACTTGAGAATATAACAGAGAATAAACTGCCCAAATACCCTTAAACAAAGGAAAAGTACGTCCTTTATGAAGGCATAGAGCCTTTACTACATGAAAATGAAAATTAATGAATACACTGTGTACAGTAATTTACCTGATAAGACAGACCTCAGAAAAATACTTTATGAGAGCTTTTATACTTTTATAAAGCTGTCTATAATGAAAATTAATTAACTAAGGATTTTTTTGCCCTGCCAGGGTGTGGCCGAGTTATCCGGAGTGCCGGGTTATCGAGAGCCGAGTTTTCGAGGTTCTACTGTACAATTTTAAGAAACAAGAATAAATGGTTAAGAAGTGAATCTCTAGATTAAGCAGTTCACATTGTAATATCATGGAACTGATGGAAATCACATATATAGGGTGTTAAAAATTAAATAAATTTTAAAAGTTATTTTTACACTTTGATTTTGTATTATATTTTTCTTGCTTAAATGGTTAGGTTAGATGGTAACTTTGCTTTAAGCCGTGGACTTGAAATGGATTACACTAAATACATATATTTCAATGTATGCTAAAATAAATGAGATTCTAGAACCAATTATGTTCATTCTAGCATACCCCACTGTAACTTTGAATGTTGCACCTTCAATATATTGATTCAAACTATTTAAGTAAGAACACTGGTAAAAGCAAAAATATATCAATGAATTATTTGAAAAGAAATAATTCATTGAGTAAATTATCTGTAAATAAGATACTTAGATAAAGCTGCTTTGGACTTTAATATTAAAGTTGTTGCTAATTCTCCATATACAGAGAAAGCTTATCTTCACACATCTTGTCAAATATTTAAAATGAAAATATTTACACAGGATTTTTGCTTTTAAAAATATCATGATTCTCAATAAATTCTTCATATATAATTCTCTGAAATAAAAAAAATTATTTGAAATAATTTTAAAATTAAATATAAAAGTACAGTAAAAATAATTAATTACCTGTAGAATCTCCTAATGTTTTCCATCTTGCTTTTCTTGTTTCATCAATAATTGCTACAATCTGAGGTGCTTCTTCTCCAACTTCTTCCTCTTCTGAATCATGGGCCAATGATTTTACATTAATATCATCATCAATAATTTTAATCCTATCAACAGATTTTTAAAATTTTATATGAAGCAATTGAAATATTGAAATGATTATTTTAAATATATAACAACATTACTAAATTACAATGTATATAATTGATAATATTATGTTACCATAAAAATTTATTTTGTTTTTCTAAAAAATAGAAATAAAATACTGAAGATTTCCTTTTTCTAGGCATGTTTTAAAATGCACAATATTAAAAAATAAACAACTAAATACAAATTAATGCTTAAATAAAAATTTCTACATTAAAAATAATGAATATGCATCTCTGTTATTTAAAGATACATAAAAATTCTGGTTACTCAAAGAATTTTTCATCATTCATTATCTAGAACAGGGTGGGCAAGCAAAAGTTCAGTGGGAGCCAAAACATAGGTTTTGCAAAATGCATGGGAGCTGCAGTTCTGTACCTTTTTATTCTGTAACACAGTTCTGTATCTTGATTTTATTATATAATATAAAACAAATATTGAATTTTTTTAATAAACATATTTTCACAAAATTGTGGAAATAAAACTGTAAAAATAATAATGGAAAGAGGAAATTAACACTTTCAGCAAGAGCCACATTTGCCCATATCTGATCTAGAATATGGAAATTATTCTATATTTTAAATATTTCAAGCAAAAATAATAATGCCAACAGACAGTATTAATATTTTTCTTATAATTGTTAAATTATTAAAATTCTATTATTAATTCATAACCATAAATCTACATGGCTTTGAAAAAAAACAATTATTATTATTCATGAACAAATTCTATATAATCCATGTACAAAAGTATATATTTATTCAATGAGTTTAAAAATAAACAGAATAAGCATTGAAAATCATGTCATAGTTCATATTGTGCTATATAACTTCTATAACCATTGAGTACAACTTCAATTTAATTCCTCTGTAATTTCCACATTCCTGTTCATCTACTTTCCCTTTAAAAATTAGCACCAGAATACTTTTCCTCCATTCATCCAGTATTCTTTCCTGCTGCCATAGCTTTTTCATAAAATCCCATACAATACCAGCTTCTCTTTGCCTAAACATCTCTATACTTCTACTGGGATTTGATCAGCTCCTACTGCTTTCTCAATCTTCATTTTTCTGTGTCCTTCCTTCTTGCTTATATCTCATACCACTCCATTTGACTCTCCATCCATTCAGTAGTTCCCTAAGTTCTTTCATCTTTCCTTTATCTTTCGATCTTGTAACATTTCTCCTTTCCCATCTTTTATTGATGTGAAATCCTTTGTTGCCTTGTCTCTCATTTTTAAAATTCTCATCAACTGTCTTATCTCCATTTTTTCTTTCTAGTTCCTCATAGGTCTTTTCTACTACCTTTGCCTTTGCCACAGCACTTTTCATCTTTTTGCTTGCTTATATGCTTCTTTATCTTCTGTTCTATCTGTCCTTTCCCATTTTTTCTTCACTTTCCTTTTTCTTTTTCTTTTTATTGCAGCTTATACCTCATTTCACCACCAAGCCTCCTTTCTTTATAGCAGCCCTATTCTTGATGCTTTCCCCAGCACCTCTTTTCCAATTTTCCTTATAATGCAACTATTAAACTCCCACCATTCCTGCACATCTTCCATTAGCGTTATTCCTCTAAGCATTTTTTCTAAACTCCAACCTCAGGTCTCCCCTTTCAATTTCCATCACTTTATCCTTTTTACTTTCTGCTTTGGATATCTCCAGATTTTGTGAGTTTTTATCACACAATCAACTACTACCAATCTCTGTCATACAGCTAAACTTTCTCCATTTATTGTGTTGTAAGCTGCATTTGCCATTCATCATTTCCTTAAAATGTTTCCTGCAACATATCAAATAGTCAATCTGACTTATTCTGTTTCTACTCTTTTATAAGCTAATTTTCAAATTTTTTTTTTGATGTGAGTATTGACTATTGCCAGGTTGAATGCTACTATGCATTCCATTATCCTATCTCCATTTCTCTTGTCTATACTCAATACACTCTTCTTTTCCCTCTTTTACAACTTTTCACATGTCCATTTAAATCAGATCAAACTCCATGATCAAACTCATGTTCTCCAGTATTTCCATTACCGTTTTATCCAATTCAGTCCAGAAGTTATTCTTTTCTTCTTCTCTGCATCCTATTTGAGTGCATAAACACATACTATTATCGCTAAACTTCTTAGATATAAATTTTACAGCCAAATGTTCTTCCTGACATCAACCTTCATCATTTACCCAGGCTTGGGACTGACACCTAATGGCTTGCTTCCTCAGTGGCTGATTTTTAACATTGTTGACACAACAATTTCTAATTTATAGTTTTAATTTATTTTTAAAGAAATTTATTCTGATATTTAAAAACTTGCTTTATGTTAATTTGTGCTCTTTTGCATTCAGTCTGTTATAGAATTGCAAAATATCATGAAAAATTTATGTACATTAAAAAATTTTTAATTGTGTTTTCTTCTTAGAATTTCTTCTTCAATATTCCTCAGGTTACACACCTGAGAATAGTCAAACCTCATGATGGTAGCTGTTTATTCACTCATACATATATATGTCTTCTTAATCCAAAAAATTACAAGAATTCCAGTAGACTATCTTACAGCCTTTAGGTCAGGAACATCCTTTATCGAAGATACAAGTTACATATGCATTTCGGGCTTATTTTATCTTTAAGCCCCTCTCGGTGCTATACAAAAAAAGGTTTTCTATGATTTTTTCTTACAAATCCTTCTGCCACACTAATGTAAAAAACCCAGAAGTGTCATATTAGTGTGGCAGAAGGATTTTTAAGAAAAAATCATGGAAAATCTTTTTTTATATAGCACCGAAGAGGGGCTTAAAGATAAAATAAGCCCAAAATGTATATGTAACGTGTATCTTCAATTAAGGATGTTCCTGACCTAAAGACTGTAAGATAGTCTACTGGAATTCTTGTAATTTTTCAGATTAGAGACATATATATGAGTGAACGAATAAACAGCTACCATCACAGATATTTGAAAGAATAGTGTAGTCAAACCTCAGGTTATGAACACCCCTGTTTACAAACAATTCAGTTTACAAGCAAAATTTTAAACACTATATTTGCCCCAGTTGTCAAACAAGCTACTCAGCAACAACGGGCCATAGAATAGAGAAACACAGACAGTCAACTCCCTATACTCTTTGTGTTAAAAAAAGTCGACCTCCTGACCAAACAACAACAGGACTACCGACTCAGAAGTTAGTGGTGCCAAAATCACCTTGCAACATTAGACATTACAACACAAATCATCAACGACGTTGAGATTTAAATTAGATTTCAATGCGCATGCAAGAAATGTATTATTTCTTGTTTTCAGAATGTGCCGCAATTGAATTTAAATCAAATTAATTAATAAAAACTGTGTTAATTGACATCCAAGTATTCATGTTTAAATATGCTTTTAAGTTATATATATATATATTAACTTATATATATATTCCAAACACCTTATATATATATAAGGTGTTCAGAAATTCCTGTTACAAACTTCTAGGACTTGTAGAGGGGAGTGAGTACATGATATTTTGATTAGGAACCCATGTCTGGAAACATACTATTTCCGTTCTATGATGGTTTCAATTCAGATGTTTAACTCTTCCACTTCTGCTTGAGGAATTTGAATTAGCCATGATGCAGTACAATTATTAGAAAACTATTTGAAAGGAAACATAACAAAGCATCCATTTATCACTTACATTTATCACTTACGTAAAAGTTACTCTGAGACTTTTCTCTTTCCCTCAGCAGAAGTGGTAGAGTTAAACGTCTGAATTGAAACCGTCATAGAACAGAAATGGTACGTTTCCGGACATGGGTTCCTAATCAAAATATTATGTACTCACTCCCCTCTACAAGTACTAGAAGATTGTAAGAGGAATTTCCAAACACCCTGTATATATAAACTATATAACTTAATATATATATTTTAAGTTATATATTATATATGTATTATAATATTAATATTTATTAATACTAGATAGCCAGTTAATTAAAAGTAAAAATAACAGTTAAATTTTAAAATAAAATTAAAAGTGAATATGTTATGTTGAAACTATAATTAAAAATAAAATCAAAATTAATTAAATTAAAATCAAATCAATTGAAAAATATAATATTATATTATATTGCATATGTAGACATTTTTATGCATGAAATACAGCTAAGTAAGCCTTATTTTTTTTTTTTTAAATTTTGTGGTTTTGTTTTGGAGATCAGAAACAAAATCCATTTTATATTGTTCCACATGGGAAAATTTATTTCAGTTTGAGAACAAATCAGTTTACAAACAAGTTTTAGGAACAAATTAAGTTCGAAAACCAAGGTCTGACTGTAATTTTCCTGAGAAAGATGGTAATGCACAATCAAAAATGCTTGCTTTTATATATTGTGTCAATTAAAATGTGTTTTAACAGTGAAAGACAGTTTTAGACAGAAAGACATTTATTGTGTTAGAGGTTAAATAAATTTTATACATACACATATGTAAACAATTAACCAAAAGTAACTTTTTTGAGAATTTTAATACTTTTTGTTGGATATTAGGTAAGATTGGAACAATCTCAACCTGGGATCTTAACAGGGCTGTAGACCATACCCTTAAGAGCAAAAAAGTCAAAGGAACCATACTTCTACATGCAACCCTTTGTAAGATTTAGCCCCCTGAAAGCAGTTTTCTTCTGAATGCAATTGGGTCTCTTCGTAGACTGTATATCGTAATAATTACACTACTCACAAGCCTTATATAATACAGCCAAATTTATTATAACACTTCAAACGTTTTCGGACATCTTTAATGCCCTTTTTCAAGAACGAACCAACGAAAATCGAATATTGGCGAATTCATAAAAACGATAAATGCGTTTTGGAACGCTTTTTAAACAAACTCTTATTGCGCAGAATCGTGCCGTTTGTTTACCGTTAAAAATAAAGAATACTACCAATAACCACTAATACGATACATCAACCATACATATATGAACCTAACATAAATAAAGACAACAATGCTAAATATAACCATAAAATCACTAATAATAATGCACGTGTAGCCCGATTGCACCTTTCATATGCATGCTTTTCCAAAATTTGTCTTGCTATTTCTATTATTTCGCTCCGTTATATTAAGCTCGATCTCCATGCTTCCGATATTTTACTTGCTTCTCTAAAGTTAATTGCTTGTCCTTCTTGACTATTTTTACAAATATGCCACGCCTCTGCGTATTTGAGATGCCTTTTGTCGTGAATTTTTTGTATTAACTTTGCCTTATCCCACTCTGCTTTAACCTCTGTCGGGTCTGCTAGGATGTATGTCGCTAGCGCTGTGAATGCAATTGGGAGTTTATACTTCCCACTCCACTAAACTTATTGCATATTTAACAGATAGCTGAGCATAAAGGTCAGTTTATGAGTTTTTTGCGCAAGCCTATCGATAAACTTACTGCTGTAACCGTGGGCTGCGGCAATGCGCTTGATGCATTGGATTTCTCGTAGCGCGTCGTTGTCGTTACCCATTGCTCTAGCATTAACGATGCACTACGAGAAATCCAATGCATCAAGCGCATCGCTGCAGCCCACGGTTACAGCAGTAAATAAAGGTCAGTTATCTGTCAAACACACAATAGTCATTCTAATGACATTTATCAATAAAGAATAAAGAGAAATCCAACATACAACCCTTCTCAAGATATTTTCCTTCAACTGTAAAATTCCAATGGTGGCAGTTCTGATCACAATCTTGTTGCAGACATCATGTTTGCAATTTGACCAGTGCCTGTTAACATAAATAATAAATGCATTAACTTCTGACTGAAAACAGTTTATACCTCAAACCTGTTCTACTGCCCGTCAGTCCAGGCTCACCATCACTCACCTTGACCAACACTCTGCACATAGTCACGTGCCGAGGTTCAAGTAATAGCAAGCACAAAAGCACCCATATTCCCTAAAACTGTATAACATCAAGTAATCCACGAACAGTCAAATGGGCTACTCAAAGCCAGCATAGTCACATAGTTAAATGGCATTCCTAGTGGCGCACACAGCACGACTCCCAATCATGCCCTACAAGTTGACCAATTTTGGAAAGCTATATACGAGGTCTGTTCAAAAAAATACACGGACTGTTTGAATTGCATGGCTCCAGTTGGTTCCAGGGAAATCAGCTTGGTGTCGCTAGGTTTGTACAGATCGTCTGGTGATAAATCCATTTCCCGATTACAGATATCTTTATTTGTTGATTAGCTATGCGGTTTTTAGTGAAGTGTGATTTTTTCGTTTGTCGGATTTCAGAATGAATGAGCTAATGGAGCAACGACTTGCTGTGAAATTTTGTGTTAAACTTGGAAAATCTGCAAACATTTGCAGATTTTCCAACATGGCTTACGGTGATGTTGCTATGAAGCGTACGGCATTTTCAAGTGGTCCTCCAGACCCAAAAAAGCTCGCCAAATCTGATCCAATGTCAAGGTGATGCTGACAGTTTTCTTTGATGCTAAGGTGTTGTTCACCACAAGTACCTCCACCAAGATTCCACAGTGAACCAAACTTACTATATTGAAGTTCTGAAACGTCTGAAGGATGCCATCTGTCGTGAAAGGCCAGAAATGTGGAGGAGTGGTGACTGGTTTCTCCATCACGACAATGCTCCAGCCCATTCAGCCCTCAGAACTCGTGAGTTTTTGGCCAAACACTCGATCACTGTTCTTCCCCACCCCCTACTCACCTGACCTTACTCCTTGTGACTTTTTCTTCTTCCCCAAACTGAAAAGACCCTTCAAAGGAAAATTTGAAACAGTTCCAGAGATTAAGGCAAATGTGATGAAGGCGCTGAAGGACATTACAAAAGAAACATACCAGGACTGTTTCAACAAGTGGAAACACTGTTGTGTGCATTGGGAAGGAGAGTACTTTGAAGGAGACCCAGACATGTAACTTCTACATAAAGTACATTTTGTTTTATGACGTCAGTCCGCGTATTTTTTGAACAGACCTCGGATATCTTTCAAAGGGTTGCACGTAGAGGTATGGTTTCTTTGACTTTTTTTCTCCTACGATATGGTCTACAGCTCTGTTAAAGTCTCAACTGTCTCACTCAGAGCTTAAGTTGAGCCTTTTTTTGTGACTGCAACTTATCTGCTTATGGTCCCAAATAGAAACTGTTGAATATAATAGGAATACTGCATTGAAAAACTGCAAAATTTACAGTTAGCTGCTTATGGTTCTGTACTCCAAGATATATTTATTAGATTCATTTTCTATAATAATAATGGCATAAAAGTTATATTTCTAACAATATTATCAATTTAAACGATACAAACCTTGGATTAACCACAGCCGGCTTCTTTACTTTAATTTTCTTCTTTTTCTTTTTCGGCTCTTCATTTAAATACTTCTTAAGATATTCCTTTTTGTTCTCCATTACATAAAATACCCAGAAAAGTATTCAAATACTTAATATAAACAATAATCACTAATATCAAACACTAAGAAAACAACAGATCGGTTTAAAAAGTAAAGGCCAGATGGCGCCCGCTATTTTTAGAGTTAAACTGTTGCCAGATATTTCAAAATTATAAATAAAGCATTCTCAAATTTATTTATAGAAGAAAATATTTGTTATCTGATTTTTTTGCGTCTATACGGATTTTAAAATCTGTCAAAACTGAACTTAAAATATTAAAATTATTTCTAACTGCGCGCCAGTTTTTCTGCTATAAGCTATCTTGTTATCTGTTGATATTAATTCGTGAATTTTAAACGGATTAATTTTCAAAATTGGATAAAATTAAGATATGTTATCATGGGCGCGTTTGGAAATTCTAAACGGTGTCACCGGTAACTGCTGACAATTACCGGAGCGTTTAGAAAATGTAATCTGAATAACCAACCGCGTTTAAAAATCACGGTTATAATGTCACCGGTTGTTCTGTAGTACTTTTAACGAAGTAACCACAGTAACAAAGCTTTTACAGCTGTTCTATTGAATTACAGGATGGCGGACACATTGTATCGTGTGACGAATGTGGCCGTGATTTTAAAAATTTAGAGGAAATAGGACAACATTTTGTTTCCGCGACACAAAAAGATCAGAAAGCCATGTCGTCCCAAATTTCAGATGTTTTGCTCAGTTTACTACAGCGTAAACTGAGCAAAACAAAGAGGTAACGTAGCTAGAGGGATGCAGAGGACGATTTTGCACTTTTGGACTACTGCAAGTTTTTTGGGGGATCGGAATAGTAAGTTAGACGGTTACAAGACGTCAGATATAATTTTATTTTTCCATGAAAACACTGCTTATTGTTGGAAATTTCCGAAATGGTAAGGTTATGTCTTATTGACTATTACACCCATTTAAGCGCTTAGTTGTATTTAATTAATAACAACATGCTACAAATGACTTTATTTCTTTAAAACCCATAAAGTTTTGTAAATACAGTACATTATATATATCTATAAATTTGAAACATTGTCCTGTCCTAACTCTTATTTTGGCATTTCTAAACATTTCCATATTTAAATTTATATATTATTTATCTAACCACCTAAAAGGGGTTCGTAAACTAAAAAATTGTTGTCCTTCTAAACGACTGTTCAAGAATTACCCAGAAGCAATTTTTATTTCCATATGTTTTATTTAAATGCATTTCGGTTTTCTCAGCATTTTCATGCTTTTTCGTCGGACCCTCCTCAGTCTACAAAGTATGAATTTTATTGTAAATTTACAATTAAAACATTTTTCAAAAATTAAACATAAATAAAAGACTTACAATGTTTACACAAATATTTTACAATAGCTACCGTCTACAACCATCTAAACATCACTTTAAAATTCTACGCAAAACAATCATCCCGCATCGCGTAACATCTTTTTGTATGACGTCATTCCATACATCATCAATAATCATTCCGCTATTTAAATTATCATCATTTTTAATTGCTATGTGTACCTTAAATCTTCTTAATTAAATGAATATCGTTTTCTCTAAATAGGATTTTGATGCTGTTTTTATTAATTTTACAGTTATTTTCATTGCAGTGAAAGTATTTTTTAGCTACGGTTAGGCTATTTAGGCTACGAAACAAAATTTCGTCAGAATTCGCATCCATAGTAACCGTAGTCTTAGTCTGATTGATGCATCATGTTCTTTTATCCTTTTTTCTAACATTCTAATTGTTTCTTGGTGATTAGATAAATAACAGATTAAGCCACTAATATTGCTGAATTTATCTAAGTTTATATGATTCCCATCATCTTCTTTCTTCCTGAGAATATCCCACATTAAATAATATATAATGTGGCATAAATTCCCACATTAAATAATATATAATACAGGCATAAATATATTTACCTTTTCTAAAAATAGAAAATGACAGAATTGATATTCAAAATTGTAAAGGACAAGCATATAATAATGTTGCTGTAATAACTGGTCAACAACTAACGTTTAGAGACGTATGAAAAAAATTAATAAAAAAATCAGAATTTATCGCTTGTACAAATCACATGATGAATTTGGTAGGTGTACATGCAACTTCTGTTGCTGTGAATTATGTTACCTTTTTGAAACTAGAATAATCAATCAATCAAATATTTTTATTTGCATTAAGGCTAAGTCTTGTTACAGGGGGTATTTTCCAATAGTATATTATTATACAGTACATTTGTTAATTTTTCATCGTTTGATATACATCACATTCAAGATCATTAATAACATTACAGTAAACGTTTAGTATTAAACTTTATCATTATTTTCCTTTTTAAATATTTTACTTTAAGTAACATAATTAGTAAAAACAATTTTTTTTCTTTTTTTTTATTAATTTATTACATATTTTTTAGTTCTCTGGTAATTTGAATAAAAAACCATTAATTTTATACATTTGATTTAACGTAAGATTGTTTAATTTAGTTCTAAAGTCTTTGATTTTGCTTCGTAGATATTACTTCTATAATTTCATATTTTTGATGATATTTCTTTAGTCCTTCGCAGTCTCTTAGTATATGATTTAAAGAATAGTCACTTGATTTACACCAATAACATCTGTCCTTAGTAAAATCAAAATAAGTATTATTGATAAACAATGAATATTTATTAATTAAGTTTTAATTGAATTAATAATCTTTTTATATTCATATTGATATTAGCAGTTATGATTTTCGAAGTAGACGGGATGTTTAAAATGTTGATATACCATGGATGGTATACAGACTGATATAATAAGTTGTGATCCCTTATTATTGATTGAGAAAATGCTGATTCGATCATTAAAGAGTATCCATATTGCCAATTCGTTTCTGAACTATCAAATAATCTGTTTGATATTTGAACTATCAAATAATCTGTTTGATATTTGAACTATCAAATAATCTGTTTGATATTTGAACTATCAAATAATCTGTTTGATACCAAAAGATTGTAATAATTTATTGAATTTATATTGCCATAGATTTTTATTGTTATCTGAGTTAAAATTTTGATTTAGCATTATTTGATGTAAGAATCTTATATTATCTTCATTTGACTGTTTTAATCTATAATAGAATTTAATCAGTCTCTTTAAATAAAACGGAAATAGTTGTAATCTGTTAGTTTCGGCACGAATTGCATAACCAAGAACTGTTCTTTCTATTTTATATAATTTTCGTAAGTAAATAACATGGAATTTTTCTAAATCCTATAATAAGTCTAATGCCCAAATAGGGCTTGCATAATATATTGAAGGGATAATAAAAAGATTAAATAGTTTCATCTGTAGTTTTATATTCGTCATTTAAGTTGCGCATAAATAAATAATATTGTCCATCAAAGTAGTATTTATTTTTGTAGTTAGATTTTTCAGGTGCGGTTGAAAATTACAATTCCAATTGAATGATATTCCTAAATATTTCATTTACCAAGGTGAGAGATTGATTATTTAAATAGTATGATTTTTCTTGTTTTGGAAGTTTAACATTATTTCTAAATATAATTATTTTGGTTTTTGAGATATTGATCGTTAAAAACAGGGAATTCAGATAGTTGTTTATTATATTTAGTTTGTGCTGCAAAGCGATTTTTGTTGGTGCAAGTAATACAAGATTATCTGCATATAATATATAGTGGTAAATTCTTCCAGAAATTTGAACACCTTCAGTGTAGAGTAGAAATAATTTATCGATATCATTTAAATAAAAATTAAACAAATATGGCGATAGCGGTTCTCCTTGTAGTAATCCTCGGTTGATGTTTAATTCTGGGAATATCTGGTTATCGTGACTAATGTTGATTCTTTAAAGATTGAAAATAATTTCGCAATTGAATCTAAGAATTTTTTTCCTGAGCCACATATTTTCAATTTATTTATCAAAGTTGGGACATGAACTGAATCAAAGGCTTTTTATATATCAATAAAAGCTGAATATATTTTCCTGTGTTATTAGTAAGTAAATTTGTATTATTGATAATAAGAAGAATAATGCCATTTCTGTTTCTTTTGATTTTATAAATGCGAATTGAAATTTTGAGTTTAAGTTTAGTTCAGTCCATCGTTGGAATCGTAGTGCCAGTATAAAAGTAAAGCATTTTCATAATGTTGGTAGCAATGCGATTGGTCTGTAATTTCCTGGATCTTTTCTGTCTCCTTTTTTATATATCATTATCGGTTTTACTGTATTCCAATTCCGGAAAGTTTGCTGAATTGTAGAATAAATTGAATAATTCAAGCAATGCTTGTTTTACCGATGGTGGTAATAATTTTAAGAATTTAACTGTAATTAGATCCATACCTGGTGCAGATTTTGTTTTCATTTTATTGATTGATTCTTCTAATTCGTCATAGGTAATTATCGGATCTAAAATTTCATTTCCCAGATTCAGCGTCTCTATAATGGTTATATTAGTTATAGCAGTTATTCTTTTATAATAAGTGACCAGGTTAAAAAGTCAATTTGAGATTGATTTTCAGTATCCTGTCTACGCAATTTAGGCACAGTTGACCAAAACAGAGTATTATCTTTTTTTAATATTAGTTGATGTTCAAGATTTTTAAAATATTTTTTTTTCTTAGATTTTACCAAGTTATGATATAGTGTCTTAAGTTTCTTATAGTTTATAAGGTTTGTTTCCTTTGACATATTCCTAACCTGTTTTAAGGCTTTATTTTTCTTTATTTTAGATATATAACACGTAAAGTCATACTAAGGCTTCTTAAATTTATCGGTTTTTATATTAATCTTTTTTATATTAATGAATTTTTTTATTAGATTTTTCAATTGATGATATATTTCTATTCCATTTCTTGGTAAAAATTTAGGTAAATTTTTGATTTTTTCACTAATTTGCAATTGAAAATTCAGATAATCATATTTTATTATTTGATAGGGTTGAAATTTTCTATTATTTGGTTGGATATTTGCCATTTCAAAGATAGTCATGACTGGAAAATGATCAGATAGGTCGTAATTTAAAACTTGAATTTTTACACATAAGTCAGACAGCAATTCAGAACTATCGTAAGGTCTATTACTGAACTTCCAATATTAGCAACACAAGTAAATTCAGATGGATAGTCATTTTTTATTCTTCCGTTTAAAATTATTAATTGCTGTTGTTGAGTATTTTTTATTAATTGCAACCCCAATCTGTTATGTTTATTATCTTTTGATTTTCGGTTAAAGTGGATTAGATTATTTGGTCCTTTATAATCTGAATCTATTATCTGCGCAATTCTGGAATTAAAATCACCAAACAACAATATATAAGGAGAGATATTTTTCCATTTTTCAAGGTTTTTGAATATTTCATTTAGTAAGTCTATCTGGTCAGGCGGAACGTAAACCACCACCATAATAATTAACTTTTTGTATAAATGTTTCATATCAGTATTATTAATTTGTAATAAGATTAGAATATAATTAGTTGCTTTTTATATAAATTTTACGGAACCAATGTTTTTTTCTTAATATTAGACAAAGTCCTCCATGCGGTCTCCCTGGTCCTATTGGTTTCTGTGCGTCAGAAGACATAACTGTATATTCCATACTATTTTTTATAATTTCATTAACTGGTGTGTCTAGCCAGGTTTCAGTTATACTTAAGATATCAGTATTATATAGTAATTGAGAAAATTCTTGAGTTTTTATTTTGTGGATTAAGACTTGGCAGTTCCAGTTCGTGATATTTAAGTCAAGATTATTTGAAATTTTAATATCTTGATCATTTTCACATTCTAATTCTGAATTAATTATGTTATTGGGTTTTTCTTTAGAGAATACAACAAAAAACCATCAGCATATACCAATTGATCCTGAATATGTAATTTTTTGACGATTAATTAACAGATAGTCATCACGCAGTTTTAGTTGTAATCCTTGTTTCTTAAAATCTGTATAATATTTTAAAAGTTTTTTTCTTCTTTTGCGAGAATCTTTATTTAAATCAGCTGACATATTAATTTCTTGCAATTTCCCAGTGTCTTGTTATATTTCAACTTATTAAAGTCTGCAAGGATTCTATTTCTTAATTGGTTTGATTTTAATACTATGCACTTAATTTGAATATATATTTTCTATACCTTCTGATTCGCTGCAAACTATTTTTAAAGTATTAGAAAAAAATGTTGCTAATTCATTTTTAGTAATACTTTTAAGATGATTTGTATAATCATAAATTATAATTTTATTATTTATTTATACTGTTAGTCATAGTATCCAGTTTATATTGAGTTAATTCATTTTCCAGTCTTAGTTTAGTAAAATCATTTTCTATTTTATCATTTCTTATTTTTATTTGTTGAATTTGATCTTTAAATTCTTTAATTTCATTTTGAATTATATTAATTTCTTGTCTTATAAGTGAAAATTGACTCACCAACTTATCATTACTATTAGTTATCAGTTCGACTATCTTATTCCATAATTCTGCTGTTGAAATGTCTATTTGTTCCGCAGGTAATTGTTCTTGTGAGGAAGTTAAATTAATTAGCTCACCTGTTTGATATGATGATTTGGCTCTTCTAGGTTCAATATATTCAGTGATAAGGTTTGAATCTGGTTCCAATGGTTTGATACTATTAGTCAACAATTTCTGACGAGTAGGTGATCTTCCTCTCTTTGTTGGAGTTTTCTGTAAGGGACCAGGATTTGGTTCTACTCCAGCAATCAGTAACAATAAAATAAGAAGCTTAATATTATTCCTTTTATTCGAAAATAATTCTAAATTTTTCATTTCTTGAAAAATTAAAGTATGGAAGTGGAGAGAAATTCACGCCAACAGCTTTGACGATCAGAGCCCCCCGAAACTAGAATAATTGTCACGTGTTTTTATTCATCAGCCCACCGTTGAGACGTTTTGATGACGATCTGACGACTGGTCAAAGTGTCAAGCGCATTGTAAGAAACTCGGTAGAATGTAAAAAAGAAAATGTGATTAAAAAGACAATTCTCAAAATTCTCAAGTGTTTTACAGAAATTAGTCGGTTAAGAAGAAAATACAGATACCAGATCAGATATCTGTTGTACTGCTTGATGCGTTGCAATCGTTTTCCATCTGTGCTTTCTTAGCCTGTGAGATTCGTTTTTCTTGAAATTAAGAAGGCATATGTTTACCGCTAAACCAAATGATTAAACATAAATTTTGAGATTGTTGAAATAATTTTGAGATTCCAATAGCTTCATGAACTTGCAGAGAAAAATGCAATCGAATATTTTTGATGAAATATGAAATTTATCTAGATCACGATGACATAGAAGAGTTTTTTGTTGAGAGAAAAAGTTTTGTTGTTGAAGCTATGCAAGATGAAACAGAGACGTGGAAGGAAAGCTTTCTTGAACTTTTATAGTTTATTCAAAAATATAAACTTGGAAACTTGGTTTTATATATTGTAATTTTATTGAAGATTTTTCTCACAATTGCTGTTCGTGTCGATAGCTTTGGGAGTAATTTTTTGAACTAAAACTAATAATTAACTAAGATCTATTATGAGCACCTTGCGGTTGAGAATTCTTGCCATGCTGACTACAGATCAACAGTTGAGAGACGAAACAGACTTCGAGGATGTAATCGAAGATTTTGAAACAGAAAAGCAAGAAAAACGAGCCATTATTTATTGTGGCATCGTCACAATGCCGGGCTGTAATTTCTAATTTATTTAATTTAAAATATATGCTCTCAGCCTCAAATCAGGTAGTAACCAAGCCTCAGATTAATAGTACCTAACACCTTTTAGGGAAAAATTAAATTAAAATTACATGACTTCTGGTTTACATCGGAAGGTCATATATAGTAGACTACGCTTTCCATATCTGGTCTCGCCTTTAATCTAACTAACTTCATTCTTGAAATTAAGGATAGACAAACAGACGGACGGCAGTGGAAATTAATAGGTCTACAATTTTTACTTTCTCGGTTGTTACAACAGAGGGAAAGTATGGCGATCCGGCAAAAAATGACCCCTCCAGATTTTTACATTTTTAGGCTCAGGGGACTTTGAAACGTCGAGAAATGCAAAACAAAATTCGGGGTAATTTCTGTATGTATAAATGTTAATGCGTGTGTATATTTGGCAGGATTTTGTTCACCCTGTTTGAAGCTTAATAATAACTCCTATGCTTTTTGAAATTTGGCAGGGAAGTTTGTTTATTAGAGGAATTGATGATTTTAAATTTTGGTAGTTAAAGGTCAAGGATGTGGGGAGATAATATGAGTCGTATGTATCTCCAGTAAGGTCGAACTTAATGACGATTTTTACTAATTATCAGCATTTACAATTTTTTATAAAACCCATCCCTACCCTGAAAATTAAGCTGTTTGCCGTTTTATAATAGTTAAAAATATGAATATTTTAAAAATAAAATATGATAACAGATAGAACCAAATAAAATTTTAAATATTGCCGGGAAAATGGAGCAACTGGTTTATTTCAAGCTGCAGCCTAATAACTGTAAAATGTTGTAGTTAATTTTTCCACTTGAGAAACAAACATGTTATCTTAATTTTTCCACAGGTTTTTCGCTGTAGCTATACGTCTTTCTCACTTTTTTCTAAATGTTTGGTATACCGTTATGTTATGTTGTATTTTTCGTGGAGGAGGCAAACTCAAGGACCATTCTAGGCAGCATAAACCTGAGCTACGCCACTTTAAAACGAGCTGAATTTTTTATTTTTATTAATTCGATCCGAAATATTCGTGCGTAAAATATAAACATTAGTTACAAATTAGAAATAAGATAGGTAAAGAAAATGATTGAATACATTTTCTATTTTGCTACTTTTCGAGATTTATCATCCTGGAACGAAACCTTAACGTTCATTTCTATTGAAATCTTAATGTTCGTTCTAACTTCTTTACAATATTTTACAGAGAAATCGGTTTTTGCGTTATGTCTCACGCGAGATTTACTTCAGAAATTTCAGTTGGAATTAATTCGACAAGAACGTGTCCAAAATGTTTTATTCTTTCTATAAAATATATTGATGCCAGTGATTTTATATGGTCTGGTAGACCAATTTAATAGAAAGTGTTTCTCATTATTATAAGAGATTTGAAAAATGAAAGTAAAATGTAAATATGTCAAAATATTTATCGTTGAAATTCAAAAGAATTGTAATCGTACTTTCTACACAACGTTTTATGTATCAATATATGAATAGTTTCGCAAGCAGGATTCGAAAATATCACATTTAGTCAAAGGATCAAAAACTTGTATGGGATATTTTTGATATTTTCGATATATTCAATTTTCAGGATATTTTTGTGTCCAATGGCGAAGAGAAACTGAACGGTTTAGCATTACTTTCTATAAAAAATTCAGAAGCAAGGAAAATAAACTTGCATGGATGGACAGTGGATGTATTTATAGCAATTAAGTTCTGGAAAATAACGAAAAAAAAAGAAAACAAAACATTAAATTCAGAGTGAGTTTGCTTACAGTATAATGATGTAGTTAACTATTTTTAAAATCAATAAGTTATTTATCACTTTATAATTTTATGTATTGTATATTAAGCTGATGGCTGTTGCAGCTTAGCTTCGGCTTGCTGCTCTTGAGGGATAGAAATCAAGTCAGGAATACGATCGTCTGAGTTTTCCACCAGTGCTGCTGGTCTCTGAGACTTCAACTGAGAAGCCCCCTTAAGATTTTGCATTGTGTGGTGGCTGCTACATCTAGTTAATAGAAGCTGCGACTACCACCGTGGATTATCAAATGGGTGAAGTGTGGATAGGTCAATTTCATCCCTCAACTTTCGGTTGACCAGACACAACGGACCTTTCAGGCCTCGGTGCTGAGTGATTCTCTCACAACATCCAATGTATCGATATTAGACTGTGTCGCGAAAAATTGAAAGTCGCGTGATCAGCGCTTTATCTATTTTCAGGCGTAAAGTGGAAAAATTAAAATGAATTTTTTTTTTTATGAGAATTTTGACGATAAAAACAAGTTATTTAATTTACGTATTTATTAATATAGGATTATAATTAGTACAAACATACCGGTATTTATTATGCGTAATAAATTGCTAATTCTTCATAAATATGTTTTTATTTAATAATTGCATGAAAATTGGAATAATATCCGTAAACAAATTAATAATATATTCACATTAATATATGTTCACAGTATAAATAAATATCTATATCCATTCAAATCGATAGGTAGTCATTGAAGAAATTAGTATTTTCAAAACGTGGCATCTTTGCCCGCTTTGCAATAGATTTCTTCTTATGTATACAGTATATGTATACGTTGTACGTACGATAATAAACACAGCTTCATTTAACAAAGATTCATATTGAAGAATTCTAATGTAACACATTATGTTAATCTGTATTCCAAATTTCACTTAGCGGTCTAAGATCATTAAGAGAAATTATGTCAATAAATTTGAAGAATTTTGTATAGATCTATACAGTAATTTCTTTAATTAGACTTTACGAAAATAATGATATCGCTATGTGGATTTCATCTAACAATTAAATTTTGTAAACGAATTATCTATTAAATAGATCGGCATATATTTATGCGATATGTCATACAATCTAAGGCACTATATGGCAAGACGTGTGTCCCGGTGCTAGAAGTCATTGTAATGAGATTTCTTTCAAACAGATTCATAAGTGCACGTATATGCAAAAATTATGATTCTATTATTAAATTAGTTAACATTTTCCTATTTAGAAGTTTCCTGCCAATTTTTCCTTAGTGTAATCCGCTTTCAACTAATTTGATATTGTTTTCCTGAAGTGAACGCATAAGTACAGTATTATTCATCGAATGAAATATCAATGAACCATAGGAGAAATGACAGATATTATCAATAAATTTTAGAATTTAAGAACTTGATAATTCTTCTTTCTTAATTAATTAATTAATACATTATTTAATTTTTAGTTATATAATTTGCATTTATAAAATCAGGACGTTTAGTCACTTAGTCAATTAGTTGAAAAGCAGGATATGGACACAAAAAAATCTCGATTGTCCTGTCAAAATTAGGACATATTTATAATAGTATAGAATATTCATTGTTTGTACTTATTAATAGAGTAGAAACAAAAAAAATCTGACTCATTGTCCATTTTTTCGGATTATTTGCATGAGAATTTGTCGATGTTGGATTACTTGCAATTCATTTTGTATTAATTAATAGTACGCACAAATTTCTATTTGTCTAGATACATAATTGTTCTCTGTATATAATTCAGTATATAAATAATAATGTTTAAATTTTTAAAAATTAATTATTGAAAGTTAATTATAAGAATAGAACAGCAGTTAGAAAATAAAGAATAGAAGGAACGTATCAAAGAAATTTAGAATTTGAATTCTGTTATGAGAGTATTGCAATTAGGTAAAGAAGCAACTCAACACAATTCACAATTTCATATACAGTAAATAAAATCATACATTTTATGAATTAAAAAAATATATGTAATTAATATTTAAATATATAATTTATATAATAAATACACCAAATAAGTTGTAATTTAGACATTCTAATATATTAATTCCAAAGTAAGTACAGAATAATCAAATATTTTGGTTCTGTTTAAAAAGTCTGTTACACCTTACTGTAATAAAATTAATGATCATTTACTTTTTAAACCATTGTTAAATTTCTTACATTACTGTACATTAAAACTAATTACTTATAATAATTACAGTACATTAAAAGTAATTATTATAAGTAATTAGTTTTAATGTTTTAAAAATGATTATATGTTAATAAATTGCTAAATATTTTATGGTTGATTTTAAACAGTTTAAAATAATTTTAAATGATTTAAAACAATGACTGTGAGGTTTAAAAGTGGAACAATTTCAAATTATTTAATTTGATCTGGAACTGATGGCTATTATTTACATACTTTTATTGACAGATACATAATTTATTAATGATACTTTTGAATATCAGTATAGTACAGTACGTAGTTTATTTTCATTAAATTAATATTTATAAATATATTTTATATATTATATAAAATATAAAATAAAATTCNTAAATTTGATGAGAAATTATTAATTCATTTTAAATAATTGTTTTATATTATTAACTTCGAAATTAGAATTATAGAAAAAATAATAATAATTTAATTTTAGCCAATTGCTTTTAGATTTCTGTTTGATAGAATATTTAAATAAAATACTTTCTTTAAAATATAGTGAAATTGAACTTACAGAACTAACTGAACTAACTGCACATGGATAGTTCCTGTACAGTTGGTTCAATGGTATTTAAGCTTCATCATACAAACTGCTATATTTAGAATTTATCAACTCCCACTACTACTAAGATACTGCTGTCTTTAAGTTCAATAACTTTGGAAAAACTGATACATTTCTCATAAGGAAATTATAAATTATTTGAAAAGATAAAAATAATATGAAAAGGAAAAACAAATTTGTAAATTTATTAGAATATTTCATAAAATTTATATTAAACTTGCTTAAATTGATCTTGAATGGGAAAATATGCACGTGGTCATAATAAGTAGCCTGTAATTTGTACAATGATCATGACATTTCTAAACAAACAAACTTAAATTTTATTTAAATTATATCTTAGTAAAGATGAATAAAATTCAATTTATATATGACAATTAATTATTATAATACTGTATCTAGCTATTTGATATAAAATATTAATAGCACTATATGTTATAATGGAAGAAATTTTCGTTGAGAATGAAATAATTTAAAATATTAAATGAAGAGAATAATTGAATGAAAATATTTTAGATATTATTCTTTGTAAAATTTTAGTTTTAATGTTAAAATGATAAAATTGAAAGGCATTCGTTTTATTAATTCTCGTTTTCATTAGAAAAATCTAATTTAGTTTTAAGTAGTCAATTATAAAAATCTGTAAAAATTATTTTAACGATTTACTTTTATAAATTATATTTTGTATGCGTTTTAATTCTCTAATTTTAATAATTCTTGAAACGTTATGTATTTCATTCTTGTTTCCAAGTTTTTGAAGTATCGAAACAAACTCTTTGCCTTCATAAATGACTAATGAAATAAAATTCAAAACACTTATTGGAAAATTAAAAATGTAGCATATATATTTTTTTAACAGAATTCATAAGTAGTTAATTTTTTTTGTTGAATTATTTTTCAACTTTTATTTCGTTACGTATTTCGATTTTCTATACAACAAAAATAACTGTATTAGGTTATTTATAGTATAAAAATAAGCGCTATTTACGACAATGTTCTCATTTTGTTGAAATGTTAAAAATGCTTTTCCAATTTGTTGCCTTGAGTTCGTCTGATTTGAAAAATTAACCCCTTCATTTTATTACGTTCCTGTTTACTATTAATGTGCATGACAACTATGAGAGCTTCGTTTTTCGGATGTTTTCGAAGATGTTAAGAATGGATCGTTGATTATAATATACTCTTAACATTTTTCAAAACTGAATAAGACGAATAACTTAGAATAAGACTATATTATTATCTTCATAATAGTCCTATAAGGCCATAACCAATATATGAACAGTGAAAATAACGGAAGGAACTCTTAAGATAATGCTCGTAAGAATATATGCATAATCAAAATCTGAAATTATTTCAACCCAATAAAAAATGAGACTACTTTATTAAGAATGAAGTTTTGAAACAAGTCAATTAAACTTAATATACAAATTTTATTTAAATTTTTAAAGAAAATAACCCATTTTTTTAATTGAAAAAATAATATTTATATATTTAAAGAATTAAACTCTTAAATTTATTTTCTAATATGTAGTCCTACAAATTTTTAATTAATTAAATTAGTTCTTTTATATTTGAATAATAATTAGGAATAATTATGTTATTGTAATTAAATGTATCTTTTAATGCGAGAATTCATTTCAGTTATGTACGTACCTATTAGCCTATGTTATATTATTTTCAGATTGTTATTATTTTTTATTTTTTGTACTTAAAAGACTAGATTTTGGAGCCGATTTATGCTTTGAGCTTAATGAAATGGTCTTGCTTGCAGTTCCTCTTACTGGATCTGGGCGGGACCTAGTTACAAGCACATGAGGCACAGTTCTGGGAATCTGTATATAGGCCTATAAGAACCTCCTGTAAAGTTAATTTTTACAAAAGAAAAAAATAAACACGGATTTTTCTACATAAAATTACAATAATAAATTTTAGAATTATGCAGACAGTTTGGATTCCAGTGCAAGAACACAAATAATAGTCGACTTACTTATTTGAAGCAAAAAAATATTAAACTGCGTTGCAGTGAATAAACAAAATTAGAATACAGGGTTAAGCCAAATATTTTCTTTTGTCCTATTCTATGCAAGTTTCTATATTTCTGTGAACGACCAATAAGAAAATTATATTATTATTTCTAATGAAAAATATTAAATGTGTTGTGCTTTATCGATTAGAGCGCTTATACTAAGGGTCAAAGCCTTATGGCCGGTCACTCATGGGTTGCTGCTACACAGAAGTTATAGTTTAGTTCAGTATTATTTCTTATATTTTGCATTATTACAACATTTAACAGTAAAAAAAATTTGTTTTTCTTTAATTTAATTATTTATATAAGGTTTTTTTTCTGACTATTTTTAAAGAGGGTCCTCAAGAGATTAGCGTTTTGAAACCGAGAATTGTATGTTCGGCTCTGGGTCTGGTTACTATATCTGCTGATATTATTTTTTAATATTTAATAAAAATTTTACATTAAAAAATTATAAATAATCAGAAAGAATGGCATAAGCCCATATGAATTGGGCAAAGTATCAAATATATTTATCTTTCGATTTTATTAATTTTATAATTCTTAATGTATCAACTGAAACAATAAATAATATTTTTAAAATATAATATATAGCATATTGAAATTTTAGGTTTATTCTGTTAATTTAGTATTAAGAGATATTTCTTTGCAAATTACTAATATTTAGCTCAAGCGGAAGTACTAACAGTAAGTTATATTAATAAGTTATATAAATAAATAAGTGGAAACAGAAAATCATGACAGTTATGTTTCTATTTTTAAAATATCTTTAAAATAATGATTTTTATTTACTAAATTAATGATATATCAGGTACTATTAGAATGATTATAGGAAAATAAGTAAGAAGATATTTAATGGCTTGTTACTTTCGTTTCGAAATTCTTACCATAATTTAATAGATCATTAATAGAAAATTAGAGTAACATTAACCCAGATATTTGTTATAATATATATGTTTAGATGTATCTACTTATGTTATTTAATAATTTAATATAATCAATAATTCACATGCAATTTTTAAGGATGTAATCTAAGATTTTAGTCCAGATTTTAACTATATAAATTTAGCAACTATGCGAGATTCCTCAGGCATACTTTGATAAATCTTAGGTCATAATTTTGAAGTCCCTTTCTTCAGGCCTCTCAAATGATGTCTTGCTCGGTATCAGACGATTCAAAATTAAAAAATAAAAATAAAAAAATACATTTCTGTTCTGTTATTTGAAACTTTATAATCTTGACATTAATGAAGGAATGAATTTTGTTTTAGCTCTCATATTTTCTTATTTAGATATGTTTTTATATCCTTAAATATGCGAGAAATAATAAAAAATTAAGAGGTTTTATTCAATTTAATAACAAAAAAAATATATATAATTTAAATAGTCAAAGAATTTACTATTCAGAAAAATTTATTAACTGACATTTATTAAAACATAAAAATTACAAATCGTATATAAAAGTCTAGCTAAAAAGTGAATATTACATGATTTTTTTTATTACAAAAGTTAAAAAATTAGTTTTG
The DNA here is from genome assembly GCF_000671375.1 of Centruroides sculpturatus. Classification (NCBI taxonomy): domain Eukaryota; kingdom Metazoa; phylum Arthropoda; class Arachnida; order Scorpiones; family Buthidae; genus Centruroides; species Centruroides sculpturatus. Next base: position 574,952 of record NW_019384633.1, read on the forward strand.
TAATTAATGAAATACTTTCGTACAAATGAAAAAAACGGGAAAGAAAAATAAATGATGGTTTACAATTTTTTTTATGGACGAATTATTTGGTTGATGTTAAAGTAAAGACTAGCTGTTTCTGAAAGGAACTCCATTAAAAAAAAGAGAAACCATTCATAAAAATGATATATTACAGTATCAATGACGAGATCTATAAATAAAAATAAATTTAAAAAAAAAATTATTTCTGCGAAAATTTATTGCAAGAATAAAATAATTATAATAATAAATAATACTTACACTATCTTCACTGGTAACTCCACACACACTATTGCATTTTTTCCATCGGTAAATTGATATCTGACGTTAAGCGCCAACTATATTTTAAAACAATCAAATAAATTAAAATGTTTACTGAACTTAAATATAAATTAAGTGTAATTATTTGTGTTTAAATTACAGTGTCAACATTATTAAACATTACTGATATATCGTAATTTAAAACTTGTTATAAACTACTGAACAGTTAAAAATAAAGTAAGTTTACACTTATTTCGATCATTTAACTAGCAAAATTTTATTATAAACTGGTTATTTTATCGGCTGAATTGTTTAATTGTTTATTTTTTAAATAGACAAAAGCATTTGAAATTACATAAAACATACCGAAGGAAAAAACGGCTGGACTGGAAACATTGAATTGTAAGTATATTTTCGATCTGCAATTAATCCTTTGGTTTCTTTACATGTTAAGTTAAATTCATCTCTAGCATTCTCACATATTTTTTCACTTCTTCCATAAGGAATTGGTAAACCATGAAAAACGCCATAAATCCTCCTGTTAACATTCGATGAAGAATTCTTTGTAGGAACTGAGAAAACGAAATTTGTAAATATAAATAAATAAGTTGTAATTTTAATAAAAATAAATTAATAGTTACATAAATAAGCAAGACTAATAAACTTATTTACGTTGTTATTTTTAACTTACTGAAGCTAACAGTCACTATATGAGAAGATCCTCTGATTAAAGGGCATCTAGTTGTATTTGTACATCCAGAAACATCAATAGTGACATTCCGTGCACTTTGTGACGTACCACGACCTATAACAATAAAACACATTAGATACCATCAATAAGAAGTTTTGTCATTAACCTCAAAATCAGATTTTTTTTTTAGAAAGAAAGAAAAAATGAAAAAACAGTTTCTCTTAAGGAAAATTGGGTTATAAGGTATCTGATTTTTCAAATAATTTCTCATAAAAATGTTTCCTTTTTAAAGAAAAGTTTCCTTAGATTTGTTTGATTTATTTAAAAAATAAAAAGGAAAAATTGATATTATATTGATATTATATTGTTCTTTCACTTTTCAGTGAGGTTAATAATCCTTAAAGGAAAATGACAGTGAGAATAAAAGATTTCCTCGTTAATTGTAATTAAATTACAAAGTAGATCATTTTTTGAAGTACTTTCAATTAACAATTCAACAATTCTCAGCATGATACATCTTTTTATCTAATAACGTGTCAAAGACCTACTTTTAGTTACTTTGCCACAGTGACACTTTTTAAAGGCATTTCACCCAGAGTTTGTAGGCTGCATTTGATTGCAAAACACGTTGATGATTACGTGATTTTCCTTAAAAATGTAGCCTATAATCATTGTCAAAAAATTATAAATCTAGTTTAAAGATAATATAGAATAATAACAAAAAAATTCCTGTATGGTGACTTATTCTAAACGATTACGCAAAGTTATATAGCCTATATATTTACTTTATACTCTAATAGTATAATTGAAGAGCTTCAAAATTATGTAAAATGTCTGTATTTTGCAATCTATATTAGGATATAAACTTATTTATAAATTAAAAACATCATTAAAACTTTTCCTTTACTAAGTGTACTTGACAATTCCCCGAGGGAAATGACCGATGTTTCTAGGTTTCTGGGTCGGTTAAATTTAGAAATAAAACTGATTTCTCCGTATAATTTACAACGTAAAGTACATTATACCATTAGAATACATAATAGAAAATGTTTTCTTAATTACAATTCCTTATATCTTACACAGAAAATTAAACTTACATGGTATAGCAGTGGGCGATTCGGCATTAATCCATGTAAAGATGAAGATAAAAGTAAATAAACCAAACAGATAGTTTATGTGCTTTCCCATCCTGTACCGAAAATTCTAAAGAAATCTTAAGGATGTCAGATTATTGTACAATCTATTTATTTGCGACCTGCTTCTACCTGCCACTATAAGAACCCAATAACAGGTTGTTGGTTTTGAAAAACGCGCATTGATTGGTTGATATCTTCACGTCATGTGAACACTTCAGAAATTTGTCACAATTTCATACGCTTTTATGAAATTTTTAAAGAAATTTCAAAATTATTTTCATTAAATATTTGTAAAAAAAATAACAAATATTACTTAAAATTTTTATTTCATCTTATTAAGATCCTTAACCTTCAAGTTAAGTGAACTTAAATGAGGTAATTTAGATTTAAAGCATTAAATTATTAAAATAATATAGTGAATATACATAATTTTTAAATAAATAATTTATTTAAAAATGAACCTACGTTGTTATTAAAATGAATAACTTGATTATTATTTTTAAACATGTGATTAAAAATAGACTTTAAGTAGTATTCAATGTTCATGTTGTGTTAAATTTAATAAAACAAAAATAATAAATATATATATTAAAAAAATCCAGGAAGAAATTTTAAGACTTACATAATCATATTCTGAGAAAAACTTACATTTAAAATAATTATTACTTAATATATATTGAAATCTAAATTTTTTAGTTGTTATATATATATTTAATTTTTAGAATTTAAAATAAATAATTAATCAGGAAGTATCGTTTAATTGATATATCATTTTATTTAAACGTTTAAGTGTTTTTTTTTCTGTGAAATATATTAATTAAAAACAAGTTAAACAGAGCAAAAAAAATTAATTTTTTTCATTTAAAAATTAATATAACAATCTAGTTATCAACAAATCTGTAAAAGTAGGACTCAGAATTAAAAAGTCTAGACATGGATATGATTTTCCCTCAGGCAAAATGTAAATTTTAAATAATGGTTTTTATGGTAACTCAAAACATCTGGCATTATTTAATAACGTAACAAAATGATTGCGCGATCTTTTAATATTAAAATAATAATTAAAAATTATGAAATTCTTGAATGCTTTCTTCTTGAGGATAAGTCTGAGTTGCTGCTTCTTTAGTTTTTTGGATTTCTGGAATAAGATTCTTTTGGATTTTTTTCGGATGAGGATCGCTATACGATGTTTGAGTTATACTTTGATAAAATTTGGGGGATTTCATGTAATCAGGATCCAGCTCAGGTTGGTGACACGGTAAGCAGCGGGGTTCTTTATCTAAAAATTAAAATAATAATAATTTTATTATATAAAAATAGCAAAATTTTCTAATTTATTAAACTAATCTATTGAGCTATTGATAGAATTTACCATTAAATTTAGGAGGGATAATAATTCCATACCGGTTATAACTACAACCGTAAGTAGTTAAGTAACAATGTTCGTACTGTATCAATTATAAAAAATAAATTAAATAAAATATAAACCGCAATATTATAAATATTTTTTTAAAAACGTTCAGTTGCATACATTACTTATTCTTTTTTTCCAATATTCGCGATTTCTGACATCGCTCAATTCTTCTTCCCAGTTATCAACAAGTACCTTTTTGTTACTGTATGGAGTTTCCTATGTAATAAATAACAAGTTATTATCATTTAAAGTAAAATAAATTTATATGTTCTAATTTTTAAATAAAATATACATTGTTTACAGAGCGATCATCGGAATATTTTTTAAATATTCGATTAAAAAAATTAAATAACTCTAACAAATTAATTAGCCTTAATGTAGCCCAATAAGAATCTGGCTGTTTGTTTGATTAGCAAAGTTGTATGTTGTTATAAAAAATTAAAGCTGAATTATTTTTTAAAATTTATAAAAATATTTTAAAGTAATTTTAATGTAATAAAATCAATTTAAATTTATAAAAGTAAAGTATGACGCAATTAGCCGAAAATAGCAAGACACAAAACAGAGGAATCTGGCAAATATGGAAAGATTAATTCAGATCGTCTGTTTTCTATTTTCCTTATTTTTTAAAAAGGTTTATTTAAAAAGCTTCCTCTTTTTAAGGAAGAGAAACACAAGATAATTAAACAAAATATAATTGTTTTAATATAAGGCAAAATATTTTTAAAAATAAATCCTACCAAAGAGTTGAATATAGTGTAATAAACAAGGAAAGTTTCATATGATAGAACATAGATAATCCGCCATTTTGAATAAAAAAAAACTCATGTTTCATAGTGAATGTGCCTAATAGTTACTAATAAATATATCTAAAAGTAACCGAAATTCAACATCTGGCAGCCAACCGGATAAACTTTTACTTTAATATTTTATGTTTTCAGTTAATTTCTTTGATTATTAATTAATAATGCGTTTATGTATTGCAATACATATTTGTAATTACGAATTCCTTATTCAAAACATTAGTCAAAAACATTATTTACAATGTATACGAATTGTACATACAGACACATTAACTATGTATATGTATGACATATGCATATGCATATATGTACTACACATGTATATGATTTGTACTAATAGATACACGGGGTTTTCTTCATGTATCTAACATCTAAACAGAATCCAGTTCCCATATAGAAAGTCCTACTAGAAGTTACCCCATTGGCAGATCACCCATGTGTTCTGTTGCCTTACTCCGTCAATCCACTGACACAAATCTTAATGCTGGCATTTTAATCTTTTGTGAATAAAGTTACATTTCACCTTTGTACGAGTATGTATGGAAACTTTTGGAACACCCTGTATTAAACTTTGTATCATTACTAATGCTGTAAGTTATAAAAATATCAAACATACTCCATGTTTTTAGGAGCCATACTAATTTATACTAAACTTCGAATAACCAAAAATTCTTTATTATATAGTTCTGCATAATAAAGAATCTTAGGTAGACTGGCCATAACATTTACAACCCAACTGGGACACTTTAATTTGAGTTACACAGAATAAGTGAAAATAGAGTCTAAAACTGATTTAACTTTGATAATATTTTTAAATTTATTTATTTATTGGCCTATAAATTGATGCTATTATATTGTGGTGTTCATAAAATTGCTCTATTCAAAGATTGATTCTAAAATCAAATAAAAACAGGCAAAACCGGGACAGTTCTTCGATAATCGGGGACGTCTGGAATATACAAGTAATAGTACTTGTATAAATAAATTTTCTCTATTTGATATTTACAATGTATACGAATTGTACATACAGACACATGAACTATGTATATGTATGACATATGCATATGCATATATGTACTACATATAGACACATGTATATGTATGATTTGTACTAATAGATACATGAAGAAAACCCAGAACACTGGGTTTTTGTATCTAACACCTAAACAGAATGTATTATCTTGTAAATTCTTTATATATATAAAGTTTTAGGTACATGATATATATATATATATATAAAGTTTTAGGTACATGATATATATATATATATATATATANTTAGGTAGATGATCCATTTGATCATCATGGAACCATTTCTTACCATAAGTAGTTGAAGAAATTTTTGAGCAAAATGGTGGAAGATAATAACTTCCTATATTTTTGTCTCTTCGAGAAAAAGAAGACATTATTTTTGATTTAAAAAATTAAAAAAATAAAAATTAAAAAAACAAGGGTGTGGAAGATAAGAATTTACTAATGCTTTCCTAAACTGTCAGAAAATTTGAAAGTTGAAAGTGTTATTCGATTATCAAAATCGAATACTGTATTTTGAATGAAATTTGAAGTGATGTTGAAAATAATGAGAAAATTATTTATAATTCTTCATAACATGATTCCTAAATTTCTGAATTATATATGTTAAACAAAATTTAATTGTTATTTAAATAAAATATATTACGTCATCAATCAGCATAATTTTGTTTCATTAATTAAAAATTAATGTAATAAATATATTCTTATTTTAGTTAAATTGTAAACAAGGATTCCGCGAGGGAAAGTGCAAGGAAATAAACGATGTAGAAAACTGTGGTCATAAAGTACAATTTTTTAAAATTATTTTTGTAGAACGATATAAAACATAAAAATCTCTATTGGCTTGCAAAGTTTCGTTAATTTTGTGTAGCAAATAAAACAGTAATTAATTCTAATCACTTCGTTCAATTAATCGTTTCATTATGAACTGATCCATCCCCTAAAATCCTGTTGTGCTAAGTTACTATCTGTAAATACCCTTATACTAGGATTGTAATATTAACATATGAAATAAGAAAATTTTTGTTTCTAATTTTTTCCTGTTTTTAATTAAATAGATTATGCTACTTTTAAATATAATTTATAAAAATTTTGACTGTTTTTTCCTCTTGTGAAAATTTCTGAAATGACCTAAAGCAGTGGTTCCCAATTAGTTTTTCCTACGTACCATTTCAATAAAGAGCTAAAACTCACGTACCCCTTATAGCAGAAATCCATATTAATCCATACTAATATTATAAATTCGAAGGCAATCTGTCTGTCTGTTACCTTTTCACGTCTAAACTGCTAAACAGGTTTTAATAAAATTTGGCACAGATAGCTTACATGTTGGAGATGGACATACGCTACATTTTACTGCGAGAAAATATCTTACTCCCACGAGAAAATTTGATATAATGCGGCCGAAGCTGTGGGTAGACAGCTAGTAATAAATAGTATAAGTTTTTTTTACATTTATTACCTTTAAAATACAATTCTAATAATAATGAAAATAACATAAGGTTATTTAATTTTGATGCGACAAATGTGCACGATTTTCTTTGCACGACTTTGTAAATATGGTTGCTTTTTGGTCAGCTTCAGTCTCAAGTCATCTTCGAGTCGAAGTCGATGACGATGTTTAGTTTTCATGTTTGTCTCGGCCGAAAATCCGCTCTCGCAGAGGTATGCTGTGCAAAATGGTAGTAAATATTTTATTGCCGCTTCGCTGACAAGATGATAATGATAATTGTACAATTTTTGTATCTTGCGTAAGAATTTCATTTAGGTATTGTCACAAATGCATTTTTTTTAATGAAATTTCGAGAATATTTTTAGTTATAAATAAACGAATTTGTGCATTCGACATCGTGTTGTAAATTGCCGAATTTTTGATGGTCCACCCATTATTCTTTTGATTGCTTCATGTCGTGCATTTAAATTTTAAATCGACCGATTTTAGATTGCCGCGCGTACCCCCAGGAGTACGCGTACCACTAATTGGGAACCACTGACCTAAAGCATAAAAATTTTCGTGTTTTTACATTTTAATAATTGGGCAGCAAGAAAATTATTGAAATTGTTTTAACTTATGGTTAAATTTGGAATTATACGGTACAAGTTTTATAATAAATATGGAAATAACACGTGTTTAATATATCTAACAGATTTTGTGTTGATAAAGTTTTTTATTTAACAATATTTAAGTTAGCTTTTAAGATTTTTTTTTATAAAATTAATATAATTATGAGATAAGTTTTATCTTATGAATAAAATTATTTTAAATTATATGTAGATTAGAACAAAGGTCAGCAACCTGGTTTTTATTATCTTTTTTTTTTAAACTAACAACTAACCACAGTGACCAGAATATTAACTCTTAAAATTTGATTTTGCACTGAAATTTATTTCTTTTTGAAACTTAAATTTTTTTTTTTTTTGCTTTAAAATTTTTTATCATCAATATCCGGTGTAGTTTTAATTTATGTAATTACAAGATAAATTATCATTTGAGCTGAATATCTGCATAATCAATTCATGTGATTATTACTGGAATAAAAAAAAATGTTTTTCGTGTCAAATACAGTGTTCTCCAATAAGTAATTTACGAAAAAATATAATTAATTAATTAAAATTACTATACATATACTAGAATATGAGATATGACGTCTATTTAAATTTCATCATAACGATATTTTATTGTGAATTGATATTGTGTTTGATCATGATGATATGGCGTCACTGTGACCACCACCATGACATCATATCGTCCAAACAACCGTTAAAAGCAACGACATATAACTACTAGACCTCGAACCGGGCCGTCATCTTTGAATACCTGCAGGAAATACCTAATACAGATACGACCGTTCATCACATAAATACACCATTTTCATTTCTGCATTTTATTTATTATTATTTATCATTTTATTATTTATTTTATTTATTATTTATCAATTTCTTATTCATCATTGTAATTTGCAGAAATGATAAATAATAAATTTCATTTATTATTTATCATTTCTGCAAATTACAATGGGCCGGGGGTCAAGATGATATAAATTGATAGAGAATATGAATTGTATGTAGGTAAAATAAAAACGATTCATAAAAAATTTTAATCATTTGCTATGTACCGGAGAAGAAACATCTTAATTAAAACTTTTTTTAATTTACAAGAAGCCTAAGAAGATTATTTTAATTAAAACTTAGCATTTAAATAATTTTTTTCGAATTTCTAGGGGACAGCTGTTCCCTCCTGCCCTCCCTTGGCGACGCCCTTGACCAGTAGTTAAGTTATTATTTATATCGGCTGAACACTTCGCCAAATTAAGGAATACAAAAAACAAAAAAAAAATAGACGCTCTTCGACTTACGAACACGATTGGTTCCTGGAGTTTTTTTGTAAATCGAGGAGTGTCTGTATTGGATAATATACAACCGTTCTTAGGGACTGTTCATAAATGACGCCCATACTGGAAGAGAGTGAGGAGGGGTTTAAGACAAGTCGTACAAAAATCGGACGGGGATGGGAGTTGAGTTTCAGTGGACGTCCGTATATCTCATTAAAATTTATAAAGTTTTATGCAGTTTATTATATTTATTTCAAAATCTCTTGTACGTTTCGTTTTTATTTATGGTATCTATCATTCGTAAAGTGAAAAAGGTTTAAGGAGAGTCGAATTTTGTTGTACGTTCGAAGAGAGGAAGGAGTTACGAAAATTTGGAAAAACTGGGATAAGAGGAGAGGAGGAGTAAAAATTTCAAGAAAAATGTGGGCATAATTTATGGACAACCCCATAAATATTTTCAAATGCAGTAACCCGTCAATAAACGTAATTTATTGACTTTTAAAATGAACAAGTTTGGTATACATTTGTCTTACAGAAACACCAAGAGCCTGATTATCTGATGTGGTGGATCAGACATTTGAGCTTTATTTTGCTGCTGCACATTCCGCTCATCATAGGTATCATCAAATTTGTTGGGTATCATCATCTATGTTAGCCAAAGTTATTTGCTTTAGTAGTCTTCGTGGCACTACTGGCTGTCTCTGTAGATGTTGAAGAAAATCAAACTTTGTAGGAATCAATGTTTCATGCAAATAGGTGTATCCATTCTGTGATCCATTGTGTGTTTATAAACAACAATTAGGTTCAAAGTGCCGACTGCAAAGAACACTACTATTACTTGGTAACTTCAATAATTGCTCAATTTGAAATACAACATTAGTGGATAACGAAACACGTTTCTCGTGATCTGTAAAACTCTCGTAGGACCCCAGTCAAACCTAGTTCAATACAAAAACAAAAAAATTCAACATAGGGTAATAACGGATTTCTGAAGGAAGTTTAATGTTTCTCCAGAAATATTTCTTCAGAAGGAGTTACGAGATTTTGATCGCCAACCGACGATATAATATCACAGCAACTATATCTGAGCCTATATCTAACTTACTGGTGAAACCTGATACCAGATCCTACTTTATAACTCGGTGGCATACCTGTTATGCTTCTGTGACGATCCCCGCACACTCGAGTCTAAATAAATTGCAAGTACGTCAGAAATAGTTACCATAATTCACCACAAACAACCTGTCCACAACATATGCACTTTTTGCCTTAGACTGTCATGGCGGCGTCTAGTTTCTTTAGCTTCAGACAGCGGCGCTAGTTTCTAGTTAACTTTTATCCGATTCGTGGTCTAGTAGTTATATGTCATTGGTGAAAAGTGAATTACGGAAGAATTCCAATATACTTGCACACAATATAGTTTCATCATAAAATTCATTTATAGGAGTTCTTAAATTAGCCTATATAATTATTAACAATGAGCAACATGATAATACTCTGTTTTAAAACTGTTAAATCTAAAAACAATTACACAGTAAAGATACAACTGCTGTTATACATTAATATTGACGTCACTATCAGCTTAGTTGAGACAGAATATAGGCATTTTTACAAAAAATATCTGTAGAAAGTTGAATATTATAGTCTTTCCCAGTAACAATAGAGTTGATATTCATTAGTCTACATACGCAAAGAAAAATAGTTCCATGCTCATTAAGACATAGAACATAATAGGTACACAGTACATATATACAACTATTATGTTCTATAACAGTTTAAACATACATTAATGTAAATATGTGTAAAGAACATATATTAATCTATGTTTAAACTGTTGTAGTCTACTGAAATTTCCGACATTTTTGCAGGAAATAGTTTATAAAAAATAAAAAATGGCACGTCATATGACGTGTGTTTTGAAATTTTTATTCTGTTCTGTTTTATTACTTACTGCCGCCGAAGCATCCTTGCTTAGCTACATAAGCAGAGTAATACATGTTGAAAATCCAGCACTTCGGCTCAAATCTTATTTTAGGAAATACTATAGTAAGATGACTTTCGTTTATTGTGAATAACAGAAGGTCTGCACTTCATTTAATATTAAAAATTAAAATTTACTTACAACATTGAATTGATGAAATTTAAATAGAAACAAATAAAAAATGCAAAAAAAAATTACTTTTTACATAAGTAAATAGACTTCCTAAATTTAAACAAGTTGTCTGTGGATACTTATTTTTAAGAAAATTTTTAATTACTTCAAAATCTACAGAAAATTTAATTGATCCAAAAAAATGGCATTGTGAATAGCAATAAAAAAACAATTAATGCAATAAAAATAATGCAATAAAAAAAACAAAATAATAATAATAACGAGTAAAAATCATTGTGACATCTTTACAATGCCGGGTTGCAATTTTTAAACATATTTTTAATTTATGTAATTTAAAATATATGTTCTACACCTCAAATTAGTAGTGTCTTGCCCCTGTACATCATACTTTACCGTTAGCAACAGAGTCGTGCCGGTCATCTATATAACTCCTTTTAGGAAAAAATTTTTAAATTAAAATAAAATGACTCCCGGTTTTCATCAGCAGTTATTGTATTCGGGCCTCCTACTCGTAAGCTTTCTACATCTGGTCTCGGATTTTATCTGTCTAACTCTGTTCTTGAGATTAAGAAAAGACAGTCAGACGGACGGACGACAGTGAGAATTTATAGGTCTACAATTTTTACAAATTACAGCTCAATGCTATCTTAACACAGCTATAGATACGATACAAGTTTATAAACTGCATGAAATTATCAATTAGACAAACTAACAAATTAATAATTACATTTATTATTAACAGATTATATTACTTAATAACAAANATTTTGAAATTTCATATCTAATTTATGATTTGGCAGAATTTTTGAAATGGAATATAAATTATTTTACGCAAAGTCAGATATTGCATGCTGACTCATTTTTTATAGCGTTCTCTTTTCATCTTTTTGTGGTAGTTTTTATACTCAAATGAGTGGTGATACCATTTATTGTAATTTATTTCACTTACAATTTCGCAAAATTTCAGCTGTTGATAAACGTGATTGCACGAGGATTGCCTTCTTGATTTTAGCAATAGATGCAAAAATTAAGAAATATAATTTTCCCTTCTAAAAAATAGATTATAAAGAGGAAAAAAATACACGTGCTATTGCAAATCATGCCACATACCAAATCTGATATGTATGATATAGGTTGCCGACTCTGTTCTAATTTACATAAAATTAAAAACAATTTATATTACCATTTTATGAAAAAATTATAAAATTTTCAAAGTAAAAATGATATAAATGTGAAACATATACTGCTTGTTAATTGTATATTCATCAATCACTATTTTGTTTGATAATTTGGAATTTATCAGAACTATAATAATTTTATTGTTATTTAATTAACAGAAAAAAATAAAAATTTATACGTTTTAGTTTAATTTGTTTTATTCATCATGAAATGAAAGAATTAAAATTTTTAAGAATTTCTTATATAGTTTTATATATAAAAGTTTCAAAAGAGCAAACATTTTTAAAATAAATTCCTTAGATTGCTATATGCATTATCATTAATTTATAATTTTCAAAACTTTTTAATGAGTCATTAGAGTTTTTTAAATACTGTAATAATGGTGATAAATAGTTATTTATTTTCAATAAGGACAAATAATTAATAATTTAATTCTTCAGCTATTGATCTTAAGAAAATAATTGATTTATTTAAGACCTAACCCGAATTTACATTAAAATGTACATTCAAAATATTCTAATATCTATATAAAGTCAAGGTGTTTATACATTTTTAAAACTTATTTTACTAATATACGGTTAAATACTTTTTAACAATAAGAAAAATTCAAATAAAACAGTCAAAATTATTGGTTAAAACATACCTATACAAATGTATAAAACATTTATAATTAATTGTTTATAAAAATTCACAGGCAATATAAGAATTATTATTTGTTTTTCTTTTTCATTTTAAAGATGATCAAAATTGGGCTAATTAATTTTAAAATATAAATACACAATTAAAAATCTATTAAAATAAGATTTAATTGAATTAATTTCTCATAAAAAATATTTTTAAATCTACATCATTTATCCATAAGTCACAAATAAATATTGTTTCAGGTAATCTTAATTTTTTCTCTAGGTTTTGTACATGTGTAATATAAATAAATGTTAAGTTTAATGTAATTTATTAGACAGAATTTATAATTGTACAAAAAAGGACTGAAGAAGGGTAAATAGCCTGAAATGTATATCCACTTCTTTGTACAAAAATAATACGTGATACTTTATGCTTTTTTCTCAATTTTTAAATATCTTTCATTGTTTATTTTAAAATCAATTTTTAAAAACCATTTTTAAGTAAAATAAAGGTCTTCTAAATCATGATAATAAATCATTTTTACATTAAGAAGTAATGAAATTTAATAATGTGTTTTCAATTCATGAGTTACATAAGTTTTGTTATTTTAAATGTTTTATATACTGTAATTAACAGTTTATTCTCACCATTAATAAACATTCAGCATAAGTTGTTTATGTTAAAAGTTTTTGTTAATGGCAATTTGAAAATAATTTACGGATAATTTTTATGAACGGCGAAATTTGAACGGCGAAAAAAATTACGACCGTATTCGTATAAACACGCTAAAAGAGACTCCTATATAACGGTAAAACGGCATCGCCGACTCGTGTCGCGACAGGATTGGTCGAATCTAGACCAATAACAGATATTGTACAAACCATTAAGTTTAATTAATTAAACGAGCAGCGGACCTACTAAAAACTATTTATTATTTAACGTCCATAAAAATTATATTTATATTAATGATGTCTCCAAAGTTCAACGAATTTTTTGCAGAAAAATAATTTATCAGGAAACGCGCGCCCCCCATTCAATGCGCCGCTCCACGACGAAAACAAGCTTAAGCAATGGCGTAGTCGAACGGTGCACACTCGGTAAGTAATCCTACAATTTTTTGTTTATATCATAGGTTATACGGATTATTCCCAAAAAATTATACGTGTTTTGGAAATGTTGAGTCAAATTAGTCTAGAATCAATTAATTTTATGGAAGAAAACCTTTCAAACAGCCGTAGTCCGTAAACTGCATACGTGCCGGGCTGTGATTGGCTCGTGTATTTAAGGACTCGTAGAACATCAATTTCATAAAGAACGGAACGTATCTACCGTGTTATTGGGGGGTCGACCGTATGTTATATATGTTCAGTATTATATATATTCAGTATGTATAGTCATAATGAATTGTAATAATATACATATCTCATTTTTAAAATACAATAAATGAGGAATTCAATCTTATTAAAAATGAGATATAATTGTGTGTATATTTACAATGTATTACTGTATATTATTATAATATTAATTAAATATAATATATTAGTATAATTTCAGAAATCTATAATTACAGAAAACATCTTTCTTTTTTTTTTAATTGGCATATTTATTCAGGTCATTTCCTATAATTTCAAACATCAGTTTTCATTCTTTAAAATTATTTTATATGATTAGAGTTTTGATTAAATTGTTTCAAATGTATTATTTATTGAAATTAGAGTAAAACTTTGTTTTAATTTCATTTTAATATAAACAATATGCATTGATATGCATGTATATGTTAAAATTATATATTAATTTATAATCATTTTTACAAGTTCTCTAAAATTTTAATTTGGTAAAATTAATTATTAATCTATTAAATATAAAACATAAATAATATTTTAATAGTAAGTGCAACAATTTATAAGGACACAAACTTAAGTTTTAAAATTGTAACTATTCTGTTTATTTTTATTTTTAATAAAAATACATGAAAATATAGAATTAAATTTAATCTTCAAATGCAACTTAAGCTTTAAAATTTAATTTTAATATCAGATTTTAAACAAATTTTAATTTAAATAAAAATAGAATTCAAAAATTGATGAAAATTTTCTCAACAGATGGCAGTAATACTTAAATTTAAATCTACCCCGCGTTTCTTTATGCAGCGAGAGTGTAGCGGAATGACGTCACGAGCAGTGTTGGCCAATTAGAAACCAGTTTCAGTGTGTTCGCTGTAAAGCGCTTCTCGAGCGCTGCATAAAGAAACGCGGGGCTAGTGATAGATATTTTTCCTATACGTATTTTGCCAATAACTCCTGTTATTACTGATACAGTATTGTTAATCAATGCCTTCACATAAGTATACTGGATTTTTAAAAAATTATACTAGTGTTTGCCAGTGAACTAAATTCTTTTTGTGACTCTAAATTAAAAAATATTTTAATTGATATGTGCAAAAAACAAGCATTGTTCTATACAAGTTTACAATAATTTCTTCTTTCGAAACCATTTATTTCTAAATAAATATTAAATTTTAAAAATAAATTTTTATCGTGATCAATTTTGTTACATGAGGACAGCGGAATTATAATTATGTTGAGTCCGAATTTTAAAATATTTAGTAATGTTTTACTTATTCTTTAGTCTATGAAGGATAAATTTAGAATTAGGTCTCCGCAGATTAAATCAAAAAGTTTGTTTAAAAAAAATCTTTTAGTTGAAAGAGCACATGCAAATCTGATAATCTAAATATAGTTTTGAAATCCATAATTGGAATTAAAACTGGTTCTAGCGTAAAATAGTCGATGCAGAATCGCAAGGTTTGAAATGTCGGAGTAGATTTAGTTTGTTCATTATTATATTTTGTATTTGTTTTACCGGATAAATTTTATTTTAAACGGCAACTATATATCTTTCGCTTGTTCTATTGATGAAAGGCTTTTAAGGCATAACTGGATTCACTTTTTACTTAAAACAGATTTAAATTTTATGACAGCTTAACTTCTGTTATAATGCCACAATAAACAGTTTTTCTTTACTTCTTATTAGGCTTAACGATCATTATTAAATAAAAAAATACTTTGAATGTAATTTTTTCTGTTATAATAGTCTGATAAAATATAAATAATAGTAAAGCAAAAAATATTAATCAGAAAACAGGACCCAGACAGTGATCATCAATCAATTCGGATGTAATCCGGAACCACACATTTTTCCTATTCCTCTGTTAATATCTGTGGATAGACAAATGATAATTTGTATTTTAATTTAATTTAACGTATTCAATGTTAATTTTTAAGTTTAACTGTTTTTATTTCGATTATCATTCAATCAGATGATGAGACTAAACATTAAAATATCAAAGTTATGCATCATTCACAGAATTAAACAAAAATACTTAAACAGTTTAGTTATTTACTGATAGGCCTAATAATTAAATTGGCAAAACCAAAATTTTTTATTATCAAATAATTCATAATGGTTACAAAAAATAACAATGTTTGACGTTTCGTATTAATATTTGAGTGTACAGTACGTAAACATACTTTACCATTATTACAACTTTCTATCAATATTTTAAAATAGTTCCCGCATTGAATTAATTAAAAATTCAGATAATTTTTTTGAATAAAAGGAAGTATTTTATTCAGTTGTCTTACAAATAAATCATAATTAAGTCGAGGACTGATCAAGTGATTCAGAAAATCGTATAGATAGACAAACAAATTCGAAATAGATCCTGTATGTGTTCATCTATTTCATATTTGAATAATAATGTATTCAAAATAAAATTAACTATAAGTCATCTAGTAATATGGGTAGGTGAGAATGTTTTTAAATAATTGATATTATATTTTATGTAATTGTATAAAGTTACGTCAATGTAGGAAAAAACATTTCGTGGATTAAACTAAAACTGAAACTTTTTAATTGTGCGTTACTAAAACAGAAATGCAGTATAATTTAATTTTCTATATGAATGAAATGCGAAGAATCTTAAATCATCAGAAAAATTTTATATTTGTAAATTTTTTCATATTTTTTAAAGTACTTTTAAAGATATTTTTCCGAAGTGTAGGCCTGCCAGGTCACATAAAATCCATAGATCAAATTTTTAATTATTTGAAATAGTTTTATTGAACTATATGCATGATAGACTAAGGATTGGGTAAAATATAACTTGTATTTATATTTAATATATATAATATATATTTTGTTTACATAATACATTTTCTAATAAATATAACTTAATCTTTGAATGCGAATAATAATTAAAATGTAATTCTTAAAATATAATTCACATATCTAGCCAGAAAAAAGGCGGAGAGAAACATACTCGTTAGAAAAAACGTCTTTAGGTCTAGAAGTATGTAGATTCAGTTCCATCTAGTGTCAGCTAGATTTTTCTGCCTAAATGTTCATTTATTTTTTATATTTTTGATGGTCATGCGGTTTATATATCATGATTTACATTTTCAGGGTTATCTGTTTATTAATATAATTAGCCATTCAAAATTATCATATCCTTTATTTTAAATCACTCTAATAGATATGTATCAAAGTAATTAGTGACTAAGTTTTTATTGCTATTTTGTAAAAGTCACGCTATTTGATATTCTATAAACTTTGATCTGGGACACAAATGAGGCAAATGTACTCTACGATATTTGACTCTTCTGATAATTTTCAGTGAATAAATATTAAATATTGTCATTCTATTCTGTTGATTTATATTAAAATTATCCATTTTATTTTGATTGTGGCATTTATTTTCGATTGAGTTAATTTGATACAAAAATTTGTAAGTGGTTTAAACTCCAATTATTGATGTAATACGCTAAGTGGAAGTAGAAAATTAACTAGGCTAATTACTTCCTAATTTACGACAGTTTAATTTTTCTAATTCTATTTTTAATTATTTAAAAACCGGATAGCAATATATAACTAAAGGGTTATAGCAAATTACATTTATTTTGACGATTTAGGGATAAATTAAAGAGAGGGAAAAAATCATTTTTAAAATTTGAATTTATTTAAATTTAAAAGGAAAAATAAGAATTTAATACGAAAAAGGAAATTAATTTTTAGTATTTTTTTAGTATTCCTGCTAAAAGAATTTGTTAATGGACAATTGCTTTATATTATTTCTTTTCTAGTCCATTTTCCAGTCTAATCTTTTTATTATTATTTTGAAATTATTAAAAGATTGTAAAATAGTCATATACTAAAGGAAATGTGCAAATGATTAATGGAATTAATTATCTGTAAATTAATTTATAAGAATTGTTTTCTAATTGTGTCAGTGTAAACGAACAAAACTTCTTATAGAACTCAAAAACTTTATAGCTTTTGTCTAACAATATTTTTCTTATGATAATTGTGATATTTATTGTAAATAATTAATAAATTTTATCTTTTCAAATTTTTAATACATCAGATTTTAAGTACCAACTTGCTACCAATTAACTAATTTTGACAAATCTATATAATTAACAATAACATTTTAATAGAATTTTAAAAAATAATTTGCAAATTTTAATTTAAAAAAATTTTTTAAAGTCATTTATATTAAATAGGTTTTTAGGCAGGTTTTTTTAAGATTATAATTCAGTATTATGTAGTATAGATAGCAGGTTTCGGGTTTCGGTTCTAAAACAAAAAAAAATTGGGCTTCTAGAACATCTACAGTTATTTTATCTTAAAAAATGATATTAAGTTTTGTAATGTGATGTATGATTACTCTCACGAATCATAAACAGTTTTATAGCTTTTTTAGTGCGGTTTTAGTATATTTATATTATTTTCTCATAATATTGAGATTTTATATTATATATATTCTCTGTTTGCTGTATATAGTTTGTATTTTTGTATTTTATATATATATAATATAAACTATATTCAGCAAACAGAAAATAAGTAAAGTTCAAGTAATTGCTTTGAGTATAAAATACTTTCAGAGTACTTAAAGTACTTTAAATATATCAAATTTATCATGATGTAGATTTTATATAAACATTAATATAATCCGTTTTTACTTAAGATTATTAAATTTTAGATGAATATGATCATCTAAAATTGCACGTGTTTTAGTACCAATCTTACAGTGAAATTTTTTAAAAATTGTTAATATAGAGGAACTGATTAAATTTGTTTTCAAGTAGCGTATATAAAAATGCAATGAAATTTTGTCTTTTGAATTTTCCATTCTTTACATTTATTCAAATAAATATTTGGCAGAAGTATGTTACGATTCTGTTACGTACTATTATAATGACACATAATATTATGAATTTGCTTAAGGATAATATATTTTAAATTTTTCTTTAACAAAATTGATTATTCTTTTGAAGCTATTTAGTTTCTGTGATATTGTATCTAGTTTTTCAATATCGAGTACAAACTTAACAGTATCATGTATACGTTTTAGAAGATCAATTTGTTTTATAGGTGTTATTGCTAATAGTTATTAACAGTTAAAATTAAATATTTCCAACTTTATATCTGAAAATATATGTAAACATTAGCAAGTTGTAAATGAAATAAATTAGTAAAATGCATTCCGTAAAAAAGTTTATTTTATTTTATTTTTTACAGTTATAACAATCCAGATAACTGGATAATTTCTTCTTTACACAGAGTTTTTTCGGGAATTGTATCCTCTATGATCAAGTTTCGACAATTAGAACACTGATTGAAGTTAGGAGGAGTTACAACTGCCATTTTTCTAATAGGCCTCGTAGGTTGTATTAACGCTTGAGTTTTGCTTAAATTATTTTCGAATTCACTCAACATGAGAAATTTTTCTTCTTTATTGCAACTGGTGATACAGTCGTCTAAAAACTCGTCAAAATCTGCTATAGCTTCTTCAGATATACAAGTCAGTTCCGGACGTTTTATAGCATCTACTCTCTCTCTATACACACTCAATTCTGATATTTTTCTCTTAGCATTGTCCTTTTTCTTTTGGGTTCTTTTACGGTGAAAGTTGATACCAAACATTGCTAAACTTCCTAACATTGTGAAAATAGATGATATGTAAAAACCGGATTTATTGCCGTATTTATGATTCAGATAACCTATTTAAATAAATCAATATGTTAGACATCGAAATAAGGTTCTTTCTGGATTAGTTGGTATAAATATTTATCTTCATAGCACAATTTCAGTTTTTAAATTTTATGTAATGTTGTGTAAAATGATTTTATCCGAAATTTTTATTTAGGTCTATAAGTAAAATATTCATTTTATTGTGGATATGAACTTATTATAGTTCATAAAAGAATTATATAGATTCTGTCATGTTTAATCCCTTTAATCTTTGATTGAAAGAAGTAAAACACAATAAAATATTATTTTCTATTTATTTAATAAAATAAACAGAAGTTAGATGTTTTGATATTTTCTTTAGCTAGTAATTTTTAATTACGACTGATATATTTTTGAGTTAAATTGGGAATACAAATTAAATTAAGTGTAGAATTTAAGCCAAAGTAGAAAAATCAATAAATTTGCTTTTAATATTTTTTAATATAATTTTTTTTTGTTATAGATTACTTATTATCTATCATCCTTATTACTAACTGTTTTTCATTATTAATCATAAGTTATTGTTTTGACAAATTTTTAAAGTTAAAGAATTTTGTGCTGTTGAAAACATTTTTATCATACTAAATAAAAGCGTATGATTTTTGAAAAATAACAATTTTTTAAAAATATATTTACATGTTAAGAATAGTGAATATGTATGACTTCCACTAGCTGTTGATAATCATTGGATAATCATGATTCTAGATTTTAGATATCGAATCAATAATACGAAAACTTAATTATGAGCTTTAATGATTTTTATAAAACTGTTTGATTGATCCAATCATTGGATGGTCTGTTACTTTTGATTTTGGATATATTTACCATATTAATATTGTTATTTTATTAGATTTAAACATGAACATAAATATTATGTGGTAGAAACGATTAGATGGAATTAGGTGAAAAATGGTAATATGGAAGAGTGGTTAGATGGAATTAGGTGAAAAATGGTAATATGGAAGAGTGGTTAGATGGAATTATAATCTATGGTTAAATAAACTATTGCAACAAATTATAAATACCCTAGGACAATGGTTCCCAATTAGTGGTATGCGTACACCTGGGGATACGCGAAATTGCATGAAGGGGTACACGCGGCAATCTAAAATCGGTCGATTTAAAATTTAAATGCATGAGATGAAGCAATAAAAAAATAATGGGTGGACCATCAAAAATTCTGCAATTTACAACACGATGTCGAATGCACAAATTCGTTTATTTATAACTAAAAATATTCTCGAATCTGTTTAAAAAACTGCAATGTAGCACAGTAATCAACACATGGCATAACTCATTCATTTATTCCTGCTTTTGTTGAGACGCGTTTCTATACACGTGAAATTCTTACGCAAGAAACAAAAATTGTACAATTAACACAATTTGTTTTCGCGAAATTAATTTTGAAAATTTTTGTCGCTGTTACGAATAACTCCGCCGACCACCTTCCCATCTCTGACCAAGAGGAATTAAATTAATAGACATTTCATGCAACAGCAGACTCAAGAGTTGTTTTGCAGAGCAATCACTGGGTAATTTTTGGGCTGACCTAAAAGACATTTATCATGTCAGAGAAACGGCAATAAAATATTTATTACCATTTTGCACAACATACCTCTGCGAGAGCGGATTTTCGGCCATGACAAACATGAAAACTAAACATGATCACCGACTTTAACTCGAAGATGACTTGAGACTGAAGCTGACCAAAAAGCTTATGTTATTTTCATTATTATTAGAATAATATATAAGATAATAAATGTAAAAAAAAAAAAACTTATTTTATTTATCACTAGCCGTCTATCACTATCCACAGCTTCTCCCGCATTATATCAAATTTTCTCGTGGGAGTAAGATATTTTCTCGCAGTAAAATGTAACCTATGTCCATCTCCAATATGTAAGCTATCTCTGTGCCAAATTTTATTAAAACCTGTTCAGCGGTTTAGGCGTGAAAAAGTAACAGACAGACAGAATTACCTTCAAATTTATAATATTAGTATAGATTAATATGAATTTTTGCTATAAGGGGTACGCGAATTTGAGCTCTTTCTTGAAGTGGTACGCAGGAAAAACTAATTGGGAACCACTGCCCTAGGATATATCACCAAACAATTTTTCTCTAAAGAATAATTCGCGTATTAGATATAGGGTATGAATTTACAATACGTCTGTAAATCTCATTACAATTTTGTAAATACAGTGCTATTTATTTATCTAGTTATGGACTTGAAGCAATTTGTAAATTTACAAATTTTTAAAGTATTTCTATAAATAAACTTTCTGCAAAAGAATTGTCAAAATTGTATATTATTTATAAACACTTTAATTTACCAAATTATCAAATATGACTGAAAATTATAGAATAATATATTACCTGTTAATATCATACCGATCAAATTAGGTATAGCTTGAAACCATTCCACATAACTCCACGCTCTTAGAAAATTTCTAGCTCGAACTTTTTCTAAAGTGAATAATTTTAACGAGTAATGATAACCACCATAAAATATTCCATATATCCATGCAAACATTATATAACTCCGATATTCATGAAACATGATTAATGCTAATATAGTAGCACTTGACATAAACATTGCTGCTTGACAAAGATATTGTTTAGCGATAAGACATTGTAAGCTGTTACGAACGACGATCCATCCAAATGCTCCACTACCCACAGCACAAGCAGAACCAAGAAATATCTGCAGCATAAGTAGCGAATGTTTATCGATTCCTTCTTTATCTCCTTCGTAAATCTAGACAAAAGAAAATAGATTAAATTTTATTAAAACGTATAAATTTTGATTTATAATTTTGTAAGCTTTACTTGACCTAGATTTACAACGTTGATAAGTTTATTATTCAAGTTTACTACAACCATTCACTTAAGGCAAGTATTATAAAATATTTAATATATTCCGCTCACGATTAATAATGATGCAAACATAAATCATAAAAAGTATAGGGTTAATAAAATATTAAAATCTACGTATTTACTAATAGTAAATAAGGTGATGATATTCCCATTGCTGTTAATCCACTGCTAATTATTATTATTTGTACAGTTCGAGACTTTAAAACTTTAAAATCGAAATATTTTGGCTTTGGTTTTGTTAATGTTGACATTTTCTCTTTTTGCTTAGAACGCTTTTGCAGACATTTAATGTGAAGAATTGCTCTTCTTTGCGGATGATAGAGAGATGCTGGTCTATAAAATACCGAGAGCAGGATAGTAATGACAAAGATACAAGTGACTACTTGAAACCCTAATCTCCAACCAATTTTTCTGAAATATAAATAAATTTTAGAAAAATACATTAATTGAAACTACTTCAAAATATGCCAAAGATTATTTGATAATTGTCACCTGATGCATTGCGTTAATAAGACGGGCACAATTATAGATCCTATGCCAGTCGATGTGCAAATGAATATCTCCACAAGTCCTCTTTTCTTTTTGAAATATTCGCAAACAATCACGGTTGAAGTAGTTCTTGAAAAGCTGACACCACATCCTATAATAACTCCATAACTAACATACATCTGATGAAATTGAGTGGCAAATGATGTAAATAAGCAACCTAGAGCAGTTATTATTCCACCAAAGAGTGCTATTAATCTTGTACTCTTTCTTCTGCAAAATGCTACAACTACGGGTGATAGGAATAACGTTACAGTGGTCGAAAGAGCGCCCACACATACTAAAAACAAATCACAATATGAATATTCTATAGATATTTGTAAAGAATAAATTTAAATCTTTAAACAATACCTGCTTGAACCACATCACTGTCTTTTTTAAACTTCTTTAATATTTCTAATAAGAAAAATCCAAAAGCGGAATGAAGACCAGTTGATAACATGTGTATAAGTACTGCACAAACACACACCACCCACCCCCAGCCACCTTCAGGATAATAATGCTGTTTGATAGTAGATGTCTTAGTTTCGTCCACTGCTAAACTGCCCTGATGCTTAAGACGACATTCTTCATCATAGTAAGGCACACACGCAACACTTGGAGATCTCACTCGTATCCCCGTAGATTTTCCAGGATTTGTATAATATGGACTTTGAGGATCGTTGGAAGCTACAGATTTAGAACGAAAATATCTTTTACCACTTTGGGCTTTATTAACTTTATCTTCGTCTCGTTGCGTATCCATCTCTGCAACTTTTACTAACTGGTTTTCTGAAAAAAGTAGAACGATTAGCTTCGGGGGTCTGTGACGTCATTGACCCAGTCTCTTTTCATTTTGGTTATTGTTATAACCGTTTACGGCGTGGAATTGGAAGAAATCTTTTTCAGTGGGAGTATTATTAGAACAAACTTTATAAATAAAATCTAGAGTAAAGTGAATTTGCGTAATGTTTGCTATTTCTTTGAAACAATATGCTTTTGCCATTTTTATGCATCACAAATTCTTCTACAGATTTATTTAGTGAATCTCGTTATTCACAAGCAAAAATTAAAATATATTAATACATTTATTTAATTGAAATAATATATTATTGCTAAAATTTTAACATAAAACTTAAAATTAGAACTGAATGTTATTCGCTGACATCTATTAGTGATACCAAATTTTAATATGAGATCACAAGTTTTGTCCTTTATAAGCCATCTGTTCAGTTCTAAATTTCCATAAACTGTATGTGTTCTCTAATTATTGAGTAGTACAGTAGTACATTAATACAAATAAATACCAAACTAATTTAATCTTTTTATCGTTATGTTATAGAAATAAAAACAAAAGAGTTGTTTTATGAAATACTTTATTTATTTAATTTTTCATAAGTTCAAAAATAAATCAGATTGAAACAAATTTAATAAATTATTGGAATTACAGTATATAAGACAAAGATGACTTTTGCAAAATTTCATTTTAGTAATCAAATTACTATTTTATTTATTATAATAATTTTAAATATTTATAATTATATATCAAATTATATTAAATTGCATAGAATTTTTAGATTATAGTCTATTAATCTGATATTTCTTTAAATATCAAATTTTTTTCTAAATNAAGAAACTTTTATTAATCAATTCTGTAGAAAATAACTTGAAATATTTAAAGAAATTAAATTTAAGAACCTCATTGTAGTATTATTTTAATGTAAATTTCACAAACTGAATAAGTTTTTTTCATTTTGAGCACTAATAGTACTGAAAAGTCAAATTTTCATATAAATATCCGTATATATCAACTGTTAAATCAAGCGACTGAGTTTAATATAAGCATTTTTGAAATAATTGATAGCTAGATAGATTATTCAATAAATAAAATTCGAATATATTAAACAATGAATTATTGAAATATATCCAAGAATTTTTTTTCTATTAACTGATCTATGATAGGCAACCTTTTCATCTAAATATAATTTAATTTTACAGTACTGTACATATAAAGCAATGTTTTTTTCAGTTGTAGATTTTTAAAATTATATCATATGAAAACTATGTAATACTAACAGATATATCAGGCATTTCTCGGAAAAAAGTAATATGGAGGAACATTAAAATTAAAATCATATTAAAATTTTGGTTATTATAGGCCAATTTGAATCAACAGCGTTATTTCGGCGAGGCTTTCAAATTCAGATAATCCTACATCCTTTGAAATCATCAATAAGAATATGATTTATATACCGTGTGGCACTTTCATTAATTGTTACGCAACGCTTACTTATATAACGTTGCCTTAAACTTTATTTAGATTTAATTATTAATTTATTATTTAAACTGTTTTTAAAATTATCACAAACGAATGAAATCAAACGAAGAAGTGGGATACTCAGTTTTCATGTTAACCTATATTTTCCGCAGGGTTTTATAAAGTAACTGTAAAAAATTTTGTCCACAATATTAAGAAGTGCGTAGGGAACAAACAGAAGACATTGTTTTATATATATATAGTTTATCTAACTATCTATATAATTAAATTTGTTATTTAACTAACTACATAAATGAAAAAGTTATTTAACTAAAATCTTTTCACAGATAATTTATTTTAATATTTAATGATTCTCAATTTATTTCATTATTAACATTAATAGACTTTTTGTTTATTTGTCTAAATATAAAAGAAACCGAGATTTGTACTGTACATTAAAATATTTAAAAGTTACGAGGTATTATCATTAAAAAAAAAAAATATGGATCAGAATTTATAATTCTGAAATTAAATTATAATAATTAATACATATATCATGATTAATATTATACTATATTTTATTTTTATTGTTGAAAACTGATTTTACTTTTTATACAATAAAAGTAGAACATATTTAAATTACTTCAATTAATTTTTTAAATTACATCATAATATTCATTATTAGCCATAATTGATAAGAATTATAGAATCTAATAAAGTTTTCAAAATTTTCCAGTATTTTAAAACAGAAGCTAAGTTAACGAAGAAGGTTGTTCTAGAAAAATTTAATCAATTATTTTTTTACTGAGTAATTTAATTAAACATACTTAGAAAAAGAAAATTGATGTTAAAAATTTTTATCGGTTTTAATATATTCCTAGAAAGTTTTAGTAATTTGATCTTTAAAAACTAATGAAAAATCCTAAAAGTTTAATTTCAGACAACTACACTACAGAAAATTTTCACTATTTTAGAGGATTACATTATATATATGTATGTATATAATTTCTCAAACTAATAAAGAATTACATCATATTTAATATGAACTTTTCTTTGTTTAGATTTTTTAGATAATTTTGCATATTTTATCATTTTATTACATTACATCTTCATTCACATAGAAATTAATTGCATAAAATTAATATCGGATAGTTATTTAATCTAGTGTTTTATCTTTTTCCAATTATAACTTCCTCCAGATGGTTTTGAATATCATCATTGGGGACAGAGGAGGTACTGACCCAATTTGTGTGATACAACCATAACGTTGTTCTCGATTCTCTTTAAATACTTGACTATAACTATATTTAATGAGTAAAGTAGTGAAAATTTGTCATATCTTGATTTTTTTTTATAAGATTATATTCACAAATTTATTCGCTTGTGTTATAATTATGGATATAAAAGATTTAAAAGATAGTTTTAAAAATATATAATTTTCTGGTTACATTTTTCTTATTTTTTTGAAGAATTTGTCCAAATGACTTTGAACATTAAAACTTTCTTACAACTAATTGCATTATATTAGTTACAATGATTTAGGAATGTGTATTAACATTTATTGTGTTTTATTTTTTAGTATTCAATAAGAAATGATTTTTTAATGTAAATTTGTATGCTTTAATAGAGATTAAATACAATTTCATCAAAATTTGTAAATTAGTGATGACAACTTGTAAACATCAGATATACTGACAGAGTATTCTGGATTGGAATATTTTCAGGATTAAACAGAAAAAATATAATTTTATCAAAATAATCTGGGAATATTTTTATTATAATGCAAAGTCGAATTAATTTTTATACGCACTTATTGTAATGTGAGCAAGATAAAATCTAAATTGCATGTTATCAATATTATCATTCTGAATAAAAAATGAGGTTACAAATACTGTCTTTTACCCCGAATAGAAAAGAAACTTTTATTAATCAATTCTGTAGAAAATAAACTCAAATTTTTAAAATATTAACAGAACAATATCATATGGAATAGAAATAAAAAAAGTTTATCTTATTTTTATTAATATTAAACTTAACTTTTATTATTTTTTTAAATAAACATTTTTTAATTAAGTGGAAATTAGCAACATTTATTAATTTTTGTTATGTTTATTCATATTAACTGTTTCTATAAAACATAACATTTATAGTGATAATTGTATTTTGAATTTTAAAAATAAAAAAATAAACATTTTGGAAAAAGTTTAGCATGTTCTTAAACTTGGACTGATTAAAATATATCAATTAAAATATTTTGAGATATTATATTCAACAATTAAGTTTTTACGTTGAATGTAATTTAAAATTAAACATTTACCATCGAATATAGCATTTAATAGAAACTAAGTACTTTCCCATTCAGATAATTTAAGTGGGAATTTTTCGAGATTATGTAATACTTATAAAAGTTTTTCTTGTCGTATCAAAAATAATAAATTAAGAACAAAAAATCTCTCTGTCTTTCGGCGAAATTTAAAAGAAGTTTTACGTCAAAGAAATCAAAGAATATTTTATAAAAATAACAAATTGAATAAGCTACTAATTAAGTGTCCTTCCATTCAATTATTTAGTCGGTAACTTTATGTAACTAAGATTTTATTTCTGTCGTTTCTTTCAGCACAATATACATTCACCAGAGGAAATATAATTTTTGCGACCTCCGAACTTTTTAAACGAAAGATTAACCAGTAAATTATATTCAGGAACCATAAATTACTATTTTTTTTATGTAATTCAACTCCTACTTGTTTAAAACGAAGTTATAAATGTCACGCAAACTTCCGAATATAATAAACGACACGCTGAAATTTCGATTCGAAGTATTTTAATAGATAGAATGCAACTTAAATTTCCAAACTGTCGTTCAATATTTGAAATTTTGCCAAAGTGTAGAAAATATATGCTGAAAACTCTGTTAGCTGAGAAGGACATCAATCAAATGCCAGCAGTCTCCTAAAGAGACAGATTGCTAAAGAGCTATGTCACTTTAGACTTAAAAAAAAAATAGGTTTTGAATTGTGGTTAATTTATGAAAAAAATATATGGCAGTCTTCCATTTGATTATTTCAAGGGTCTCAAAAGTAAAAAAATAAATTAAACAGGAACAAGGTCA